>NC_056733.1:1781482136-1781487136 GCF_019279795.1 Protopterus annectens | reverse complement strand
ATGTTACTTTTTAGTAATAAAATACATGTTATTTTTGTATTTCATCCCAAGGAGTGTGGATTGCATTCACTTTTAACACTGGATTAGATATCCCTGTTAAGTAGGGCAGATAAATTAAGGAATACCTGACCAGAGAATGTTTTTATGGATAGAAGACTACACATTGAAAGCTATTCCTGTATCAGCAGTTATGGGATGATTTATTAGGCATGTCTGCTCCTTGGCACGCAAATTCTGCTTCCTTTCCCTTAGTCGACAAGTTGTTTAGTAGTCATGTTTCACAGACTCATGATTAAGCTGTTGCTTAAATAAGTCAACAAATATTTGGACTGGTGTTGAGCATCTCCTGTGGTTCAGACTCTCAAACGAAAAATGCACTAAGGGAGATTTATTTTAAGGCCTGCTCCTGACTTCGATGTACGCTTATACTTCAGGAAGTAATATGAGTAGTGGGCAGTCTGTTTCTGGGACTTATTTGCTGTATCATTCATAAGTGGATAAAAGACTGGTGACACATAACTACTGTGAATTAATGTCTCATTTTCTACACTATCCACTGTCTCTTGAAAACCTTTGTGGAATATTTTACTCTGTTTCAAATGGTATTGTTAAACTTCTTTTGCATTTTTCATGTGAAATCTGTATAGTGGACAGATATTTTTTAAATTATACTGTATTTTTCTGCAGTTATTAGTGGATCATAACACTCGTTATATTTCAAATAATGGTTTGAAAGTATGCTGTAGTAACAAAAATGATTGCTGCATTACTGTAGCAATTAAAGGAAGAACAATAGTATAAGACAAACTAGTCTTGTGCTATGGAAATTGAAATGTACAGAAATACATGCCAAGCATTCTCCTTTTTATGAATGCTTACTTAACCATGCAGTACATTTCATAACGTATGCCTCCTGTGTTCAGAGATACTCTAGTGTGGACATATAACATCAACTTTACAGGAAATAGGTACAAGAAATGAAATGGAAGTCTTGCTTCAGTGTGTGACCCATTAGCACACAGAGGATAGTAAGATATTATTAGATATATTTTCTGAAATGGCCCTTGATCTATGAAACTGACAGTCTTTTTTATAAAAAGTAAAATAAATAGTCCTAGAAAGGACAGAAGGGCTCCCATAATAACAGTATATAATACTTCCTGAATCTGCCTGATTTCAGTCCACATGGCTTTTCAGAGGATCAGTGGTCATCAGCATGTACATGTGAACCTTCGATGCTATTAAATGATGATATTATTTGGCCTTGCAGTATTCTAATGTTTATCCTTCATTGCCTGCTTTATGAAATGGGCTGTCCCTTTCTGATGCACTTGTCCTTCCTCTGGCATCCCTTAAATACCCAATACACGGTTCACATCCCAGTTTGTTGCACACTGAATCTCACTGTTTCCTTAAAGCTGTGTGGTATCAATATACTGCTTCACTGAGGGCTCAGCTTACTAAGTAAAATGATTGGCATTTAACACAGGATGAATACACAAAGACTTGCACACACAGGTGTTACGTGTTATTACCCACTGGCTTACAGCTTGGCTATAATGTAATGAAAGGACATGACAATGTATTCAAAGCAGAAATTCCACTCGCAAGGAGGAAAGGAATAAGGGCTGTGCACCGTCATATACTTTGAAGTCAGGTACAAATATGGAAATGTGAACCACATTTGTGATAATCTGACACGAAGACAGGAAGGCTTTTATGATATACCTTGAGCCTTACCTCCACAGAACCATGACCTTATCATGGTTAAGGAGTCTGTATGCTCATCTGATCCTACCTTATATAATGGAAACTTGTGTTCCTGTTAGGATCAACCTTAGGAATACTGGCCTGATTCAAAAAGTGAGCAATATGACAGTTACTTCAAAATTTAAGGAAATCTTGCCTGAATCAAGGATAACTGGGTGTACTACTATAAACTGACCTGGGGCGATTTCACTGGTAAACAGATGGCACTGGCAATATAACTAGGTTTAACCCCAAAACTGTGGAACCCCAGTGTATATTCACTACTAATAAACAAAGTATGTGTGGGGTGGGTGCGAAGCTTGGGATATGATGCTGCTTAAATGGAAGGCAGGAACAGAATGCATTGTAATAAGCTAGAAACTGGCATTGGAGTCTGATCACTCAGGATGAGCATGGGGCTACACTGGGGATTGGGACCTTAGTCTGCCCTGGTCCTCTTGCTACTTAAACAACATATAATGGATGTTAAGCTATACAACAGTAATGTATGTTATACCTTATTACTTTGAAGTCTTCTTGCATTCTTGAGCATATTATTACTGAAACTTGACTTAAAAGTGCAGAACCACACTCCCGTACTGGAGTTTTATGTCTACCATGCCTTAGATCCTATGGGACTGCAGCAGAGTATCCATATTTGCTAAAGATCACATTACTTCAAGACAAATTCCCAGAGACACATAAATCAAACTTATTGGGAATCAACTCACTCTAAATAAAGCCAACTATCAGATCATAACATGATACAAGATCCTGATGATGACCTCTCAAAACAATGTCCATTTCTTAAATATATTTTATGAGCTTCAAATACACAAAAACTCCATCTTCCTCCATTGATAAATTGTATACCTCTGTGCAGAAAAATTCCTTAATTTCATAAATAAGAATTCCATGGATCCAATAGTCAACAAACCCACCAGATGACAAAATGTTCTTGAATTGGTCCTTACAAATATAGCATTTATAGGCAGTCTCCCACTGATATACCCATCCTCAATCAAGCCTGACCACAAACTGGAAACCTTTTTATTCACAATTCCTAAAATATAGATATGCATAAGCAAATATCACAGTATTCAAAGACTTTAAACGTACAACCCCCTAATATTCTATGGTGAAATCTTCAGGTGTAATGGTTACCCCAAAATGTGGACATAGCTAGTAGTTATGCAAATAAATTCTATACTCACATATACAAACTGTGTAAATCTGTTATTCCTTGCAAAATATATATAAAATGGGAACAGCCTGATCATCCACTTAAAAAAAAAAGATTGCAGTAAAAGGAAAAAGCTTATTGGAATATAAAACAAAACTGAAGACCCATGAATTAAGGTCAACATCAAAAGGTTATCCAGGATGCTGAATAATACCATCTGGAAAATAAAGGCTTCACATGAATGTAGGCTGGCACTGGAAGCTAAGAATAACTACAAATCCATCTTTATTTACATCAAAAATGTAAGAAATAACACCCAACATTGCTCTGAATTTATTCATAATGGCACTCCTACTCTGCACCAGTGGACATTACAAATATAATAAAAAAACAAATTCAGTGCAAATTTCATCTTGGAGACATCTATACAAACCCCAAACACCCAATGATCTCAAATCTCCTATCATCACAAAAGACCCACTGTTAAAAGTACTTTCCAATACAGAAAATACATCCTCTGTGGGACCTGATAATGTACCAAGCTGCCTGCTGAGCAGCATAAAACGTGCTAGTGGACACACTCCTACAACTATTCAACCTGAGCTTATTCACCGACTTTGTTCACAAGGTTTGGTGCATAGTAGTTGTGATGCCACTTCATAAGCGAGGCCCTACTAGGGATCCTGGGAATTATAGACCCATCAGCCTGATGAGCCTCATCTGTAATGCCATGGAATAGGCCACAACAGACTAGATAAACTACAATATAAAAATCTTTCAAGAGTTGACCCTCAACAGTTTGGCTTTGTCAAGGGTAAATCCTGTCTAATGAATCTGGTGAATTTTTTGTGAATGTAACACAAGCTGTGGACCGTTTCCATGCTGCTCATACAGTATACCTAGACTTCCCTATGGCACATGCTACCATACTACATGCCAGTATTATCAACAAGTTAAACCAGAGCGCATGAAAGTCACTGGTGGGATACCACAGAGATCCATGGTGGGACCCCTGCTGTTTGGAATATACATCTCTGATCTCCAAATCAAAAGTGGGGAACTCTGGTTAATTAAGTTTGCAGATGCTTGTAAACTATGTATTATATTTAAAACCCTTTCTGATATCCGGAAGCTACAAAGTAAGCTTTCACTGTTTCACATGTAAATACCCAGTGCTCTGAGAATGGGCTAAAACTAAATGCTAAAAAATGCGACAGTTTTGCATTTAGTAAACAAACCCTCCACTCAACTTACAGTTAAGAAAAAAATAATCCTAAATTAAGATATTGAGAGAGACCTTAGAACAGAGGTAGATAACTCCCTTTCCTTTGATTATTTTGTTGCAACAGTGATTAAAAAATCTTTTTATCTGGCACAGCAGATCACAAAGGGCATTTCCTTTACATCTAGACAAATTCTTACCCCTCTACATTCTGCAATGATCAGGCCATCACCAAATACAGGTCTCATGTTGGGATGTATCTTACCAAATATATCAAGCAGTTGGAGACACCTCACAAGTTCCTGACAAAAAAACATCATGGTTATAAAGGACCTCAGCTACAAAGGGAGACTGGAGGCCTTGTCACTGTATTGAATGTCCTGTAGACCTCTATGGGTGATCTATGCCTTGCCTTCTGGGTAACTAGAGATCCAGCAGTTCAAAACCTTTTTCTTCACAAATTAAACTGACCAGTGAATAGTAAAACCAGAGATCTGAGTCTAGTTCAGCAAATAAAGAAATAACAGTGGACAGACAAATTTCCCACACAGGAATTATCTCTGCTCAATAACAAACTTCCTTTTCATATAGTTCAGTTGTGTTAGTAAACACATCATAACAATAGATGTTTGAATGATGACTGCTGCTGTTGCCTTAGCTGTATACGTTATATTCTACATATGATTGAAAAGTCAGCCAGCTTCCATAGCTTAAAGGCACCTTCCACTCACCCAAACCATTGATAACTTAAGCAGAGCTGAAGAAAATCAACAGTTTGGGTGTCAAACCCTTTAGATCTTTCTTGCCAACTGACAGAGGGAGGCTAAAGCCCTGAAATTAGACAAT
>NC_056733.1:1781467136-1781477136 GCF_019279795.1 Protopterus annectens | reverse complement strand
GGTGACTGCAGGGGCTACACCAGAGGAAGAAAAGGTAGAAGATGAATGGTCTGAGGAATCAGAAATTGGTGCAACAGTCACCTTTCTGCAAATGAGACACATTCATAACCTGCTGAAGGGGAAACTGCTGTCTGTAAACGTTTTGGTTTTAGTGAGTGGAAAAAAGGAAAACCAAGGAACTTTAAGCTGTCCCATGATAAAGCTGATAATGAGATCTGAAACCTGGATGAGACTGACAGCAACAGTCAAGAAAACAGTTAAGTAATAAAAACACTGTGAAAAGCACCCGAAATACTTACCCCAGCCTAAAAGTAATTTAACAAAAATTTTAAGCAGAAAAACAAAGAAAACACAGTTTTAAGAACTTTTTTCCACAAAAGTAAAAAGTCGCACTTTAAACAGTAACTGAAAGTCTCGTGACAGATCAGTTAAATACTTTGCTTAAATATGTAGCTTTACAGAAAAAGTTAAGTTTCTGTGAAAAGAGGTTAATGTGTACATTTTTTTTTCTCCTTAAGGGAACTTATCTGTCCAGTAGTTTAGAAACACTAGCCAACTGTTGATCCTCAACAGTCTACATGAGGAACACCCTTCGGTGGCAGAAAAATGTTGAAGATCTTGGCACCCAAACTGTTGACTTTCATCAGTTCTGCTCAAATTGGCAAAAGCTTAGGCACATGGATACTAGCCGGGCATTGATATAACCCATATAGCTAGGGCTACTGTAGTAGTGATAAAATGATTTACATCAGGCAATGTGACACACTGTCATCCTTTACAAAAGAATTAGGCATGTAGATGGATACTCATAAATTCCCACCTTGTATGACTTGTTCCTTGAAAAAGGAGGTAAGATCTAAGTCTGGGTACCGACAACATATAAATGGCCAGATGGCAGTTGCCTTGGATTTTCTGTAATTCTATGATTCTATATAACTGTAAAGTATTTTAAATTAATTAAAGAACTTTGTTGCTTTTTTTATTAGGCGCTAAAGCTAAAATATAACTTTTCCTTTTGTCAACTAAGCAAGTACAGAAGCTGAGAGAGTAAGGATAAATGCAATGTATACAGAGACAGTTTGACGGGAAGAGAAAAGAAGAAGAAAGTGAGTTAGTTACACACTAGTTTTATGCGCTAATCCTCATCTTAAATTTACTGATTTGACCACTGGTTTCAAGTATTTGTTAAGGAAATTATTTGTGCTGTCCTGAGATTATTTAAAAAGCAGTGTGTGTGTGTGTGTGTGTGTGTGTGTGTGTGTGTGTGTGTGTGTGTGGTATGTGGGTGTGGTATGTATGTATGTGTGTGTGTGTGTGTGTGTGTGTGTGTGTGTGTGTGTGTGTGTGTGTGTGTGTGTGTGTGTGTGTATATATGTGTGTGTGTGTGGGTATGTGGGTGTGGTATGTATGTATGTGTGTGTGTGTATGGATGTGGGTATGTATGTGTGTGTGTGTGTGTGTGTGTGTGTGTGTGTGTGTGTGTGTGTGTGTGTGTATGTGTATGTGTGTGTGCATGTATGTATGTATGTATGTATTAGTGTCTGGATATCTTGGTATGCTTACTTTTTTGTACTGCTTCAGGATTAGTGCTCAAGTTTTCAAGCTAAGACCTTGTAGTACAAGATAAGTGCATGTAATTGTTCTAGATTTCTCATATAAATATAACAATTGTCTTAGCTGCATATCTCAGCAGATCAGCAGGATTTGTTCTTCGTAGCATATTTTATATTGAACAATATTAAGCATTGTCTTGTGATGGCACCATATTACAAATTTGTATGGTTATATAATTTTATTTATTTGTTTTATTTGTGCAACTTTGTCATGACTGTAAAGAGGCCCCAGTGGTCCAGTTCTCCTATCTGCTAAATTAAAATAAATAATAAAATACTACTGCTATTACTTTTATACGGATGGATATTTAGACAATAAATAAAATTCTCATTGAGAACACAATCATATCTAATGTCTACACTTGAATTCATTTAAATAATACAGTCTTACAAAATATGATAGGGCAGTTTATTCTCATACAAAAATGTATTTCTTGTTAAAATAGAAAATGTGAAACTGGTCTACATGTTTTCAAAGGCCGTATGACAGTATCCATGTATATTTTGCATAAATCTCAGGTGTTGTAATCTCATTTATTGAAAAATAGATGTGCAACTGACATTTATTTATTATTAAGAAGCTGGCATCCTCTTCTAAAAACACATCTCTAATATTGCTCTATTCATAATCTGTGACTTGCACTTTTGATTATGCATTGTAAAACTGAATATAAAAATATGATTTTTTTCCGTAAAATACCAGCTATCTGAAATAATAGGGCTGGGGAGATTTTGTATATTTTAGGTAGTCTGCAGTTAATAGGGTTATCTACTTTAGAAAATCTTATTGTTTCACAATACTTAAAACTATACAAGTTGCTGTAATGGCACATATAAATGGGTCTGGGACTAATGTGCTAATGGCCGTTTCACCGAATCTGAAACGGCTGGACATACTTATGCGAAAGTGCTTTTTTTTTCACTGAAGAAGCACTTTCGCAGAAGTATGCCTGGAGGTAGAGGGAGTTGTGGGGGAGTGACTGTTGCGGAGATCATACTACGGTGCGGTTAAGGGAATTTTTCCCTTTTCCCCACTGTAGTGCGATCTTGAAGTGAGAATAATAAAGTAGGGGCAGTGTGGGACATATAAGAGCATTTAAGTATCTTTATCTACACTTTTTTTCAAATAATACAGTAAATTGATTTAACTGTGTTGCTTGACTATTAACTGAACTGGAAGTTTTGACTCTGTTCTTCAGTTGGTGCTCGCTTGAATTTTATATTTGTTAGTAATTGCAGGTGTGGGGGTATCCACATCCTCTGATTTCGTGTCCTTGCCTATTTAAGTGGTACAGTTTGAAATATTTTCTGCTTAAATACCACAGCTTTGGGCGGCTAAGATCTAGCTGTATTCAACTGGACGTATAAGAGAATTTAAGTACCTTTATCTGCATATTTTTCAAATAATACAGCATTTAAATTGATTTAACTGTGCTGCGTGAATATTAACTGAGCTGGAAGGGTTGACTCTGTTCCTCAGTTAGTGCTGGCTTGAATTTTATTATTTGTTAGAAATTTGCAGCTGTGGGGGTAGCCAAATCCTTTGATTTCCTGTCCTTGCCTATTTAAGTGGTACAGTTCGAAATATTTTCTGCTTAAAAACCTCAGCTTTGGCCGGGTAAGATCTGGCTGTATTCAGCTGGACGTATAAAAGAATTTAAGTACCTTTATCTGCACTTTTTTCAAATTATACAGTATTTAAATTGATTTAACTGTGTTGCATGATTATTAACTGAACTGGAAGTTTTGACTCTGTTCTTCAGTTAGTGCTGGCTTGAATTTTATTATTTGTTAATAATTGCAGGTGTGGGGGTAGCCACATCCTTTGATTTCCTGTCCTTGCCTATTTAAGTGGCACAGTTTGAAATATTTTCTGCTTAAAAACCTCAGCTTTGGTCAGCTAAGATCTAGCTGTATTCAGCTGGAGTTATAAGAGAATTTAAGTACCTTTATCTGCACTTTTTTTCAAATAATACAGTATTTAAATTGATTTAACTGTGTTGCTTGATTATTAACTGAACTGGAAGTTTTGACTCTGTTCTTCAGTTAGTGCTGGCTTGAATTTTATTATTTGTTAGTAATTGCAGGTGTGGGTGTAGCCACATCCTTTGATTTCCTGTCCTTGCCTATTCAAGTGGTACAGTTTGAAGATTTTTTGCTTAAAAACCTCAGCTTTGGCAAGCTAAGATCTAGCTATATTCAACTGGAGGTATAAGAGAATTTAAATACCTTTATCTGTACTTTTTTAAAAACAATACAGTATTTTAATTGACTTAACTGTGTTGCATGATTATTAACTGAACTTGAAGTTTTGACTCTGTTCTTTGGTTAGTGCTGGCTTGAATTTTATTATTTGTTAGTAATTGCAGGTGTGGGGATAGACACATCCTTTGATTTCCTGTCCTTGCGTATTTAAGTGGTACAGTTTAATATATTTTCTGCTAAAAAACCTCAGCTTTGGCCGGCTAAATCTAGTTGTATTCAACTGGTTCTATAAGAGAATTTAAGTACCTTTATATGTACTTTTTTTCAAATAATACAATTTTCCCTTAGAACTAGCTGGTTTCTTAGTAGTAGCACTAAAATCTGAACCCCTGTGACTAGCACTTGCTCTAGAACCTGCTGGAAAGCACTAGGAAGTCTTAAACTGATACAAACACTCAACCCTCCTTGTTAATGAGGAGAAATTAATCGTAGGCACTAAACAGCCTATAATTGCAAAGTACCTTGCAAAGGTAAGGGAAAACAGCTTTTGTACTTTACAAAAAAAGCACCTAAACAGGCATGTCCAAGGGTCAGCTTCCAGTGATTTCTCCTGTCCACCTGGTGAATCTTGGCATACTGGGGCAATGTAGCAACTGCCTCATGTACACAGACAACCTTCTCCTCCTACCACCCAACACTACAGCCTGCGAGAGATGCACTTACATAGCCAAACTGGAAGCAAAGCTCTCTCCAGCCAAGATTGTGATAGACAGTCAAGAGGAGAAGGTTAACACTTGCACTACACCTCAAGCAACACATAGCCCTTCAAAACCCACACCATCAACACCCACACGTAGTAACACTAAACCCACATATGTGGAGGCCCTTAACATTAACCTGCCCAAGCAACAAAGGCCTCCAAAGCTGAAACGTAAACAAACACCAGTCACAACCAAAGTGACACATAGCTCACAACACCAGTGTGTCACCCAACAACAACCCCTAAGGCAAGACAACGTACCTAACACTTTAGTCATAGGTGACTCTATAGTCAGGCACACTGATGTTCCACTCACCAAGCTGAACAAGTAGAAAATTACAGTCAGCTGCCTGTCGGGTACCAGAATCCACCACATAACACATGCACTCAAGACACTCCACAACAAGTACAAATACGACTCAGTCATTGTCCATGTTGGAGTGAATGACATGAGACGTACCTCCCTGGACTACATGAAAAGAGACATGGAAGAGCTCTCGGATCATGTGGCCCAGGCAGGTATGACCCTAGCCCTGAGTAGCATCCTACCTTCACCCAGAATGATACCACAGTATAAGGACAAAATGATTGACTTCAACAATTGGCTAAGCTTCTGGTGTCATTCAAAGGGGATCCAGTATCTGTCTGCCTGGGACAACATGATCGACAAACCACGATACTTTGCCAGAGATGGTTTGCACCTGTCACCCCTGTGATTCAGGTTACTGGCTAAAGCTCTTGCCACCCCTATAGTGCCTTTTTTAGGCAAGGTTCAAAGGACAAAACCACCACCGTAACAGATACAAGCATGCAAAATCTGAAGGTAATGCTACTCAATGCTAGAAGTCTAAACCTCAAAATGCACTCTCTTGAGGCACTCCTAAAAATGGAGATCATCGATATCCATGCAGTAACTGAGACCTGGTTCAAGGCTCCAGAGAGCACCCCTGCAATACCAAGCTACAACTCTTACCACATTTTTTGGCCACCAAACCAAGACCGAAACACTAAAGGTGGAGGAGTGTCCATATTCACCAAGGATATTCACACCTCCAGGCTAGTTTCCCAACACAATGCATCTGAAATTTTCCAGGTGCAACTAACACTAGGTAAGACTGCAATCCAAACTGTAGCTTGCTACATATCCCCCACCATGCCCCAAGATTCTCACTACACCTTTCTAAATGTACTGGAAAATATTAAGATACAACCTAACACCCTAATACTGGGTGATTTCAACTACCCTGCCATTAACTGGGAAAACTACTCCAGTACCAGCACCTTTTCCCAACAATTCTTGGAATTCGTAAATTCCAATGCCCTGGATCAATTACTCTATTGTCCCACCAGGGGCTCCAATATCCTAGACCTGGTCATTACCAACATGGGAGATAAATGATTCACACCAGTGGTCACCCCCTCATTGGTCAGGTCTGGCCATAAGCAAATCACTCTTGACATGCACATCCCACCCTCTACCCCCCAGTAAGGAAACCTCTGTAAAAAAATTCTCCAAAGCCAACTTCATGCTACTCAAGTCAGAAGTGACAAACTTCATGGCACCCATGCAGATGGGAGCTGAAAGTTTAACTGCTGAATCCTACACTAAGGCACTGAATGAGCACATCCACTTGTGCATGAATCGTGCCATCCCAAATAGAACCAAGATGCTGTCCTCTAAAAAAAGGAAGCCAATCTGGTGGTCCCCTGCCATAAACAAACTATACAACAGAAGGAAAAAACTGTTGCAGAAAAGAGGAAAATCCTAGGATGCAAAAAACTCCCTTACCAGCCTCAGTAAGAAGCGGAGATCCCTCATAAAATCCTCCAAAGCTAGTTATGAAAATAAAATTGCCAAAGATTCCAAAGACAACCACAAGGCATTCTATAGTTATATCAAGAATCTAAATGGCAATGCTCAGATCTGCTCTGAGCTACAATAGAATGGCCTTAAATATACTGATCCCAAGGATATTGCCAATATCCTGGCAGATCAATTTAGTGCCAACTTCACCCCCCTCTCACCCCCTAAGATTGACAAATTCCGGTAATCACGGCCACACAGGTAGAAACCGCACTCTCCAAATCTAAGAATACAGCATCCATGGGACCAGATGACATCCCGGGCTGTGTACTATATGAACTACAAAATGAACTGGCACCTCACCTGTCATGTTTAATCATAGCCTCACCTCAGGCTTCATGCCCAATGTGTGGCGCACAGCTACAGTTATCCCACTCCACAAGGGGAGATCTATCTTGGATCCCAGGAACTACCATCCCATCAGTCTGACGAGCCTGATCTGCAAGGGCATGGAACGCATTATCATGGAACTTATAAACAAAGACATTGGCAACCTTCAAACACTGGACCCCACCCAGTTTGGATTCGTGAAGGGCCGATCTTGTCTCCTGAACCTGATTGACTTCTTCGTATCAGTCTCCAGTGCTGTGGATGAGGGTAAGGCAGTCCACACAGCCCATCTGGACCTCGCCAAGGCCTTCAACACCATCCCCCACTCTGGAATCATAGATAAACTTACTAAGCTGGGCATAAATCTCTACATCACTCGATGGGTTGCCAACTGGCTTACTGACAGAACCCAGATTGTAAAAGTAGCCGACTCAAATCCAGCTCCAGACAAGTGACAAGTGGAGTACCTCACGGTTCAGTCCTGGGACCGCTCTTGTTTGGCATCTACTTCTCTGAAGTACAGGCCAACACTATGGGACTCTAGCTAACAAAGTTTGCAGATGACTGCAAACTGGGAGCCATTATTGAATCCCCAAATGATGTGGATATTCTACAAAAGGGCCTTACAGAAACAGATGCTTGGTGCCAGAGCCATGGGCTCAAGCTTAATGCCAAGAAATGTATAGTTATCCTCTTTGGGAAAATCCATGTACCCATGAATTACCACATAGGTGGCAGTGCACTAAACACCGAAAGTGTGATGAGAGACTTAGGGACACAGGTGGACAGTGGTCTCACCTTCGATAACCACATCACCACAACAGTCAGAAAATCCTTCTATGTGGCACACCTCATCACTAAGGGCTTTTCACCCAGAAAAAAGGAGGTCATTGTCCCACTGTACTCATCCCTCATTAAACCCATTATAGAGTGCAATTCCTCGCTTGGTATGTACCTCACAAGACATCTGCAACAGCTGGAAAGGCCATAGAAATACCTCACTAAAAGAATCACAGGCCTAAAGCAGATGCCCTATGCTGACCATCTAAAAAAACTCCAGCTATACTCTGTGACATATCGTCTACTCAGTGGCAGTCTCTGCTTAACATATAAGGCCATGTCAAACCCTGAGCTGTTGGACATACTCCACTTAAAGAAATCCCAGTCCCTCAAAGCCACACACTCCAGGGATCTAAACGTTGTCATCACAATGAACAAAATATGCTGGAAGGATAGGTTCCTGACCCAGAGACTCCCCATACTCTAGAATAGACTGCACATACACGTCAAGCAGAGTGCCTCCTTGGAACCTTGATGATTGGATGGGAGATAGGAAATGCACCCCGCGGATAATGTCAGTTGCCCTGCTAGACAGGGGTCCAGAGAAGTAAATATTGTGGGAAGAAATATCCATGGAATTGTTATGGCTAGGCTTGTATAGGCCCTAGGGCCAATAGCCTAGTACCAACCTATGAACCAAAGCAAGACTCTTGTCAAAATCACTTAATTAAATAACACCTTGATTGAACAAGTCCATAATACCATACTCTTAGGGGTCACAACTGATGACAGCTTGAAATTTGTTCTACACTTCCAAACGGTTATTAAAAAAACACCAAAAGCTTGGCCTGTTGTATAGAACAAAACTCTACCTAACAGACAGAAATAGAGAAACCAAAGCTAAAGTCTATCTCCTACCTACCCTTCTGTATGCCACCCCACTCCTTACTCACTTACAAACATCTACACAAACAAAGCTGGAACAATGTTACAATAAAATACCTCACTTTGCTGTAAATCACTCCTTTAGATCTCAATCACTGTTTTCCCTTAAACAACTAAATTGGACTGAACTCCCACATCATCTCCACTAGAGTCAGCTATTACCGGCTCATATTCTAATATACTACCCTGATAAGTGTCTGGTACCAAAAAGCATTCTTCAACACTACTTTCCTAGCAAAGTTCTTCACTCTAAAGACAAATGTCTCCTCTCTTTTACTAAAGCCCAAAATGCATTGGGAGCCTCCTTATACTCAAACTCGGTAGCTATCCTCTGGAATGCCCTCCCACATACACTCAGTCTTCTTTAAAATAACAGACATTCAAAACACATCTAAGAAAACACCTCTCAACATCCTGGCTCTGTAGCTGTACATCTACAGGAGCTTATTGGCTTCTTCCTCCTCCTCTTCTACTATACCTCTGTTCTCCTCTACTCATTTCCCAACTATCACTCTGTCTTCACCCATCCCACCTTCTATCTATGTCTCTCTTAACTCTTTTACCACTCATTTCATTTATATCTCAAAATTAAATAACCCTTTTCCACCCTTTGTAAATAACCCAGTACTGTGTATTGTACAGCTATCCTAATGTACAATTGCTTAACTATATTTGTATAGAATGTAATTAGCATAAAAAGCCTTATCATGTTATGTATAGTTACTATCTTACATATTTTGACATTGCAAAATTAATTTTATTTGTATGATGCCTGACATTGTTGATGTTGTATAACTTCAAAGATTTTCTTTGTACTGCATGTACTGGAGATTTTCTCCCTGGGCCTCTGCTGAAAAGAGGTCTTTGTGCCCATCTGGACTTTCCCATTCAACAATTGAAAAATAAATAAATACATACATACATTTCTGCTAATCTAAAAGATTTGGCATATATCCTTTTTGACTACAAGAATTATCAGGAGCTTTCATTGATAATCCGTTTAATGTGTTTCTTTGTTTGCAAATCAAATCATGTTGATACCACTTGTGACAAAGGGAGATACTGCCAGCACAGCTAGCTGGAATTTTATAAATAATTATATGTCATTTGTGAATAATTCATATAAGATGTTTGTGTTAGAAATGTATTAGAACTGTATGTCATATATATATCAAACTAGGTTTGTACAGACATGTGTATTGAAAATATAGTTGATAAAGTACTTGTGCTTAAAATGTTCCACAGCATGCCGTACTGGAATAGAACAGAAATGTACATGCACTATTGTAACTGTTTAAATGTATATATTTTAACAGTAGAAACTGGAATACAACAGGTTAACTTCAGCTCAGCAAAACTTCAGAAAAATAGCTGAAATTAAATTACTTTATGGCAGCTACAGACACAATGTCTGTGCTGAAAAGCTTTCTGTATTGTCTTGGCAGTGTTTATTGTTTTATGACTTCCAGCATTTGTCAAAGATCAGAGAAAAAGCCCTTGCTA
>NC_056733.1:1781244636-1781462136 GCF_019279795.1 Protopterus annectens | reverse complement strand
TTTTTTATACATTTTTTACATCTTAAGAGTTTTTTCATGTTTCATATATATTTTATATATTTTATTGTTTTTTTCATATTTAATATGTTAATATGTTTTTATTCACTCAATATATTTTTCATATCTTATAAACATTTTTTTCACATGTACATATATATATATATATATATATATATATATATATATATACACATATATAATATTTTATTTTTTACATTCACAAGCAATTAATATTTAAATTTACTATATTGAGTAACTGTTGTTTATTTATTTATTTATTATACATACATATATATATATATAATCATATACATTGGAATTTTATTATATTTACAATATGTAATGAGAATGGTTGAGGGAATGGTCATACCAAAAGGTGAAGCTTTAATTGCTGCTCAATTTGGGATACCAGGTTAATTTAAATATTTAATTGAAAGGCTGGATTTATTGGTGAGTTATAATTATTTAAACACTGATGTACTGCAGTCTAATTAACTCTGATGAAGTCTGGTCTGACAAAAGCGCTTAGTTATGGTCACAAGATTGTTATATTTTATTTTCAATTGATTAAAGTGTTGTTCTGGTTGCGGTCGCCTTCATTATTTGTCAGTACTGGGAGATTATTGTGGTTTATATCTGTCTGGAGGTGCCATCATTCTGGCAACCATGAGGGTTCCTTGTACTCATACTGGCATTCTGGTATGAGTGAGTAAGTTTGCTATTACCCCCAAATGAATGCCTGAGCAGAACATTACACTTACCAACTAGATGACCATGAGGAGTCCTACCATGCAGGAATTGTCAGTAGGGTGAGCTTGTGTGCCAAATATGGAGACAGGGTTCAATACTAGGAGTCATCATACACTACCGGGTAACTAATGGAAAGGTGGCCTTCTTGTTCCAGTACTGCTCCAGATGGTCCAGATGGAGTCCCTAATAGAAATATAGGTACAATTTATTACACCAAAATACCTCAGGAAATCTTGCCCTCCTGCAGAAGGCATGCATGGTACTGTCTCAGTCCTGAGATGAGACTAGAACATAGATGTATTGACCCACATGTGCCAAGAGTATTTTGTGGAACTGCTGAAGAATTCTCAAGGCAGAAGCCTGTGAGATGCCCAATGAGCCCCCAGGTCTGCCTCTGGAAGATACCATACCAAGTATAGTAAGGACTGTACATACCTTGGTATCTATAAGTATAGAAAGACCATGCACCCCCCTAGTCCTTGTCTGTGAATCACACAGTCTCAATAAAGCCCATACAATGTCCCTTTCCATACTAAACCTCTACAAGATTTCCTGATGAGGAAAGCTCAGATGGGTCACCCTTTGCCTATATCTTCTCCCTTCAGTCAACAAACATCACTGGGCACACCTGGTTTTGGCAAAACTAAGACAAGTACCTCAGAATGGAAAACAGCTAAGCTGGCAGTAAATGCACGTTAGTGCTTTGCAAAGTGGTTGAAAAATGCATGCCTTTTCTTCTTACAAGCCTTTTACGCAAGGCACAGATGTGCAGCAAAAAGCAACCATGAATCAATAAAATGCGGGAAGAGCTCCTAGTTTGCTTAAAACAGCCATCGATTTTTAAAATTATTCCTCATCTACATCTCTTTATTACTTTATTTGCACACTACTTTCTTGGAGTGGTTCAAACAGCTATGCCAGATGTTTCCGAGTCTTGCCTTTGCTGCACTCCTGCCTGCACAGCCAGTACAAATTCCTGCAACACCTAAATGCAACAGCTATGAGCTATGATTTATGTTTGACATAAATCATTACAAAAACATTACAAAGTTAAAGACTAAAGCCCTAATTGTACTATCTGAGCCAAGTAGGGAGTCCTAGTGTGACAAAGTATACACCATATCTGAATACATATTTTTTGCAAAGATCAGTGATAGTATATATATTGTACAAAACAAATATTCTTTTATATAATTCAAAGCTCAAAATGCCAGAAAAATATTACAGACACAGAGCAATTAATCATAAATGTATTTTCTGATTTTAGAGGTGGGATTTACTTCAAAATTCAGCAAGCAAGCTAAGCAGATTATTTAGAATAAAAACACTAAGTCCTTTATTGTGGATGAGCACTCACAGCAAAAGAGAATCCTCTGCTGCAGGTGTTGAGGCTACATGGCTTTAATGAAACAGATAGTGTTTTGTAAGCCTTATTTATTTATTTAATCAGAGTTTTGTCCACTAATCAGTGTCACAGAGCTTTTTGAATCAAGAGATGGGGTATGGTTTGCATATAAAACCAGTCAGTTTTCCTTGGGAAGAAAACACTGATTTTGTGAAAGACAGTTTATTTAAAATGGTGATTCTTTAAGCTGATCATTAATTTTTATTGTGAGAAGATGCTTTCTTCTGGGGCACTGATTCTATATCCAAATTCACTCAACTGTTGATAGACACCAAAAAAAAAATATTTAAAACTTGTTTTACATTAAACAGAACTTATTTCAAACAGCCATAATTTGAAACTTCTCCTTTCAGCAAAGATTCTGAAGAAAACCATTGAGAATTCTGTTTATCCTGACAAACCAACACTTTCAAAGGGAAACTCGAGTTTTTTTTTTTTCTGAAAAAGGAGAAAGATTTATTTTCCAGGAAGACATTATATAATAGTTGAAGTTCCATCAGTGTATTAGAGTATAAATGGAGCTGTGCACACAAGACTTTCTCTCAGTCAATTATAATCAACCAATTAATTATCTTTACTTTGAAGCAACTTTGTTGTAGGGGCAGCTCATGATGGAAGGGATTATTAACAGTGAAGAAACAAGAAACCAGCTATATCTGTAAAGTTTCTGGCAAGTAGAACACCATGTCTGTCATCAAGTCCTGCTGTGACTGTTTTATTTGGCACAGTATTTGTACAAAATGTCTTCTCTGTGATGGCCACTTCCTTCTGAAGGTCAGGATGTATGTATGTATAACTAGTTCGTTTTCCTAAAAATGAATATATCCTAATAGTATAAAGCAGTTTTGCCACTTCATCATGGTATGACAGATATAACTGTATGCACACAAGGAATTTTGTCAGATGATTATGGTGCATGTCTTCAGTGACGAGCTGCTCTATTATTGGGAATAGGTTTGTATGTGAAATGAGTTACCAGCAGTGAAGGAAAAGTAACCATACAACATTTGGGAAGCTTCTGGCATGTGGAACAGTTTCTGTCATCAAAGCTTACAGCAAGTTTCTATTCTATTCAGGACATATTTTGTATGAATGTCTTTTCTGTGGAAGTTGATTTAATCGATAGGGCAGACGATATATCAAATGGGTAGTTCTGTTTTAAAAAAAAAAAACAATAAACATGGAATTGTATGGACTATATATCTTTGAAATAGTCTTTTGCTATGCCATAATTATCACAGGAGCCCTTTTGTATGAGAAACGTGCAGTCTATATGCGAAACTGGGTAGTTTTGATGGAAAAATAAATTATGTGATTTTTTAATTTTTGTTAAAAAAGGGAGAGTTTCTGTTTCAGCCCATCAGTGTCATTGATGTGGTGGGGTCAGCTTAACAAATGTAGATTTATTCCTGCACTGGTGGTACAGAGGAATAGTATCTTGACTACTGCCTAGACAACTGAGTTTCCATTAGCAGCTTTTGTGCTTGACAACACAAGTGGGTAGGATGGGTGTGCCTATCTCATGAGAGAGTAAGTATACCTGAGGTAACATACGATTAGTTGGTTTCTTTGATGGAAACAAGGACAACCACTGTGTGGTCCATTCTGTGGGTGGGCAGGTACATCCTACTGATGTACTACCCTTGTGAATGAGGGGGTTAGTACAATGCTGAAGCCCATTGTATACCCTACCCACAAGATGTTGCTGTGCAGTTGTGGGTGTAAGGTGTAAGGTTTAATTTAGAAGAAAATCACCACACCCATGATGGCTTCCTTAAGCTGACCCTTACCCCTTGGTGTTAAGGAGAAGAATTTCCCAATTGGTTGGGAGGTGGTTGATAACTGGCAGACATCAGGAGCAAAATAATAAAAAAAATGTGTTTGTCATGAAGAAGTAGATGTAGAATCTCTCAGAATCTAGTGACAATGGTAGCTCTTCAAACTGCATTTTGTCAAGTGTGGCTACCAAAACTGAAGAATATTTCTTTCTCAGAGTTGTAGTGACTTCAGAAATCATTGCATTAATAAACAGCAGGCTTGGCAAGGTATGTGTGTGAGGGTTTATTTATTTATTTAGTGCAATTTGTTAATGGAGTATATGGGCTGGTTGATTGACCCTTTTCAGCCATAACCTGGGCATCAAGGGAGCAGCAAACATAAATGACATTGCAACATACATCCCATCAGTAAAGGAAAATTAAACATTGCTTTGATTAGTAGTAAGATTAACAGATGAACAGTGTATACTATTAACATCAAGAGGGTTTTTTTCTCTAAAAACTATCATTTGCAAAATTTTTGGCAGGATTGTGTTCACAATAAACAAGCAGGGATTTGATGTATGAAGAGGAGGAGATATAGAATATAGTTCTGCTGGTGTTGTGATTCCTTGCTCCTTATCCTGTATCCCTGAAACAATTAAATTACAATTCTTGCAATGTCAGTGGATAGGTGGTTCCAGAAGGCTGTGGCAATTTTTATGAAAGCTTTTTTCCTTGTGGAGGCACCAAATCTAGGTCTTACAAGGACTTACTCATGTTGAATTTTTGAGCACATAAGTTGGAGTTCTAATGTGAAGACTGGATTTGAGAGGGGGCAATAACCAATTATTAGAACTTCGAATATGAAGGTAATAAGTATTAATATGGCTCTGATTTGGATTGTGACCCAGTGGAATCTTTCTAGTAAGTCAGCATGGCATGTGGAATGGCTTGCTAAGAGTGCATATTTTATTTTCTACCAATTGAAGCTTTTGGGCATTCGTATTAGAGTATAATATGTATTCCAGTTTAGGAATGAGTACATTTTTGGCTAGAAATTGACATACTTCTTGAGATAAAAGGTGTGTTAGTCTTCTAAGGAGTGATAATTGTCTTTGCCCCTTACTAATTATGAAGTTAGTGTTATCGGTGAAGGATAGTGAGGTGTTAAGTAAGATACTGAAGTATTTCTGTAGGGTGACATTTGGAATGGCTTTGTTCTATGTCCTTTTTACTATTACTTGGGGCAGGGGTGTAGCTAGGATTTTCAAATTTGTACTCACATCTCTCAAACTGCTACCCCCCCTCCCCAGCCAAGCTACGGCCATTCTCATAATTCACGGTTCGCTCTTTTAGTGTCGATGAAGAGGCATTCGCTGTAATGCCTCTTCAGTAATATAATATAGATTCACTCAAATTCGGGTCCTTGAATTGAAAATGAACCTGAAAGTCAGTTCTTTGAAAAATGCAGCATGGTAGTTGGGGTAGAGGATTCATGCTTTTGTTTTCTGTAACTAAGGTACAGGTTTTGAGCTTGAGTAAATTACTAACCACCTGGCTACCCCTAACTAGAGTGGTTCATTCACACACACACACCCCTACCTACCTCTTAGTGCAAGAAATATGGACAAAGCCTAAAATAAACAGGGACAGAAATTAAATAATGTTCTTGTGAACTTAGAAAGTTGCTAGAATAACAATATTTGTGCTAGTATGAGAAAGTTGCTAGAATAACAGGATTTGTGCTAGTATGAATTTTTCTAAAGGACATGAAGTCTGAAACTTAAATGTTTGTCATTATTTAGTTCATACTTCAGTCTTCAATGATTTTCTAGAAAATCACAAAATGTATGAGGAACAGACAAAAAATCTGGGGCAAAAATCTGGACATTCTGCAAAATTTGGACAGTTACGAGGTATGCTACCTACCTCACACGCACACACACACACACACACACACACACACACACACACACACACACACACACACACACACAGACACACACAGACACACCTCTCAACCTCTAGAGCAACAAACTCATAAATAAAACTGAGGCAAAGGCCCAAAAATAAGGACATTTTTTTTAAATATTGCTCTTATAAACTTAGAAAGATAATAGAATAGTAGTAGATCTTGCATTAGTACGAATTTTCTGAAAGGTATGAAATCTGAAACGCAAATGTCTGCCATTATTTTCTAACTTCAATCTTTAATGATTTGCCACTAATTTGCCAGAAAAATGCAGTTTTATGAAAAACGGACCAAAAATGTAATGCAAAAATATAAAATTGCCACACAATACAGCTGGGAACCTGTCAAAGAAGGGACACCATTTTAATATGAGCACAGTTAACTTGAGCAGCTGACAAAATTAGAGAATCTACATGCATTTCTGAAATAAAAGTAATGTATAACTCTGATCATTACAGTTATTTATAAAAGTAAACCCTCCACGTTTTCTTCCAAAATTGCTATTTTGCGGAGAGATTATTAGGGGGAGAGCAACATTTTGAGCCAAAATTGGGACAGTTGAGAGGTGTGGATATTCCTAATTCTATAAAGCGATTTATTTGCACATACCTCTCAACCTCTTAATACAGGAAATCTGGACAAGGCCAAATATATTGGGGAACATATAAACAGTACTAAAAATTATTTCTAAATGATTTGCCAGAAGTTTTATTTTGCATTTTACAGCACGAACACCAATAAATATCTGTTGAACAAAGCAATGCAGTCTCACAATGAAACTAGCATTAAAACTTCTCTGCCCTTGAAACTCACATTCATTGAGACAGCATTGAAACCCACATTCAAAGAAAATACATTTTGCCAGTGGCAGATAAAGATTAACTTTGGGCTGTTTTCAAATCATAGGCCCCTTGCACATGAAACATACACATGCTCTTTGATACACCTTCCATCATAAAAGTCTACTCAAACATCTACAGTCCACCAGTATCAGTAAATATGCACAATCTCTGAACTAGTAAAAGCCATCTACATAATTCCACATTAGAGAAATCTGTAACTAATGAAGAGGCTGCTGCTAGCAAACAACTTTATATTTCATGGTTTCATCTACAAATAATGTGCCTGTTGCCCTTGAGGAATAAATTGCCTATGGTGCATTAAAAACAATGATACACTAGTAATATTGCAATAGGGAATGGATGGCAAACTGATAACAGGTTCATAGTTGCTACTAGATATCTTCGCCAAAACAGGCTACAGCATCCACCCCCCTTTACAACACAGTACAGTATCAGCAATGCATCTACCTACTGTGGGAGAAGAACCCACAGCCTTCTGCATCAAACGCAAGTACACTACCTGTTGTGCTATTAACAGTACAAGCAGAAGCATAAGCAACACTAATCTTAAGTTCCCCTGCAGCTCTCAGCTACTTGTAAAATGTCGACACTCAGCTGTATCTCTGAACTTTGCAGTATAAGAAATCTGGAAAAAGCCAACATTCATGGGGGGGGGGCAAAAGCCCAAAAAACAGGGACACATTTTAAACATTGCTTGTATAATTTTGGAAAGTTGCTAGAATAAAATGCTGCATTATCAACATGCATGTCTTGAACCCAGAACTATATGCACTATAGTCAGTGCAACATACCACTATGCTAAATCAGCAGTTTGAAAAATAGAAAGACAAACTTAATAGCAATAATTTAGATAGCTCTCAACCTGTTAGCACAAACAACCTGGACAAACAAAGCCAATAATGAGGGAATACAAGTTTAGTTCTCACTTCACACCTTAGCACAAACAGCCTGGACAAACAACAAAAACAATAATGGGAGAAATACAAGTTCAGTTCTCACCATAGCTCACAACCATTATAAAAGCAAGTCTGAACAAAGTTCAGAAATGGTGGTGGTTAGGGACTTTAGGCTCTTCTTACCCTGGAGCAAAGGTACAGGGTTTGAGCCTGAACACCTATAACCAGCAGATGTATTATGTGGGGGGCATTTACACACACACACCATTTTCACTTTAGAAGCTCAAAGTACTGAAATATCGAAATTCAGTATTTCGAGCCCATAAAGTAGAATCCTGAAAAGAACGAAAACTCAGAAGCTCAAATTTCTAAATCTCGCATACCGGAGATTTTGAATTAGTGCTTCTGCTGTACACAAACACACACCTTCCTCCCCACACACAAACACAAGCTCTGTCCTACATAAAAGAAGGGGGCAAGTACACCTGCACCCCCACAACCGCTCACTTAAATATTATAACTCTGAGGTCGCACTACATATAAAAACACAACAAACCACCACCACACAAGCTACATTATCCTCACACGCACATATCACAGCAACAAAATACACTAACACACACCACAGCCCCTACCTAAAACCCTTAAAACACTTACCTGAATCCATAACCACAGCGAAACACCAGAAGCACTAATTCAAAATCTCTGGTATGCGAGGTTTTCAATGTTGTGCTTCTGAGTTTTCATTCTTTTCATGATGCTACTTTATGGGCACGAAATACTGAATTTCGATATTTCAGTATTTCGAGCTTCTAAAGTGAATCCATATATATATATATATATATATATATATATATATATATATATATATATATAAAGCCCATAATGTTGACTGTTATTTTCTCAAATTTTCAAAACAAAAATAATGAAAATGAAAATCCAGAACCCCATAGTTTTTCCCAGGGCAAGTAAATACTTGCCCAACATGGAGAAATATGCCCTTTATGCCCTTTTGTCCATTGTAGTGTAATCAAAGAGTTGGTATATATATATATATATATATATATATATATATATATATATATATATATATATATATATATATATATATATATATCTATATAGATATATAGTTATGTGGGGTGTGGGGGTGTAGCCCCCACCTAAGTGGGTTTCAGATAGTACAGTATGTTCTGTGTACTTTTGGGCAAGTGTTTACTTGCCCTCGGAAAAATTATATGGTTCAGGATTTTCATTTTCATTATTTTCATCTTGAGAAAATAATGTTCTGTTTGACATATGGGCTTTTGGTAATTGAAAGTAGATATATATATATATATATATATATATATATATATATATATATATATATATATATATATATATATACACACACACACACATATATCACAATAATGTATTTTAGCTTGCTACTGTCTACCACATAAAGTGCAACCCACTGCAACCCCCTGCCCACTCAGACATGCACTCACTCTCTTTCTCTTTCACACAAATTTTAACTGTATAAAAATAAAGAAATATATACAATCCTGTGAACTCCTGTGAACTGACTGACAGTGGTACTAGCACTATTGACTTGTAATGCCCTCAGCAAAAGAGATCATGAACCTGTAAATGGTCCATCTCCCAGATCCCTGCTTGTAAATGTTTCATCTCCAAAGCCCCTTCTTACACTTATCAAGGGTATCAGAACTTGTCATAGATTTGGGACGCATGGCTAGGCTTAAAAAGGCCCTTGTAGTAAGCTTGAAAAGACCTAATAATCTGTATCTCACAGCACTCTAAGTATTGTTTGATAAACATAAAATTGATTAAAATATGCATTCCTGTTCTTTTTCCATCACAGTCCATCTACAGGAATTATTTCCTCATTGATTCTAAGATAGCTTGAACCAATGGGAAATAGCCTCCTCTCCACTTTGTTGAACAGCTCAAACAGCCTACATTGAGGACACATCTCTGGCCACAGATATGGCAGTAATTACTGTACTAAGGAGTATTCACCTTATTCACTATTGTGGAATAGATACAGTACATGCGAAGACTGTTTAAAAAACAGCTCAGCTGAATAAATGGAGAAAGTCTTTCTTTTACAGAAACTACAACTCTTCTCTTCTGATTATATATGGAGTTGCAAGTCTCAAGAACAGAAAGTCAACTATTTTAAATCAGAATTCAACATAAAGCATTCTCAGAATAGATTTTCATTTGGCAGAGCTGTATCCCAATAGTCCTTTATCAAGAGACAACCTTGCAAAACATAGACAAAGGTAAGATTACCAGATATGCTGAAGGAAGAGAAGAACCAATGAACATCGTTTTTATAACATGTAGATTATTTTAGTTAAGAATAAGGAGCAAATCAAATGCGGTGCCTTGCTCACTGTAAGACCCTTACTATGTGAAAACAATAATAATGTTAAAACTGACTACTGTAATCTTAATAAAGTATTCAGCATTCCTAAGGCCTTGGTCAGCCAGTGGCAGCCTGTGGAAAATTATTACAACCTTGACTTAAGATATGTCACTTTGCATCTTTCTGAAAATGCCACAGAGGGTTTACTTTCAGATGGATAAGTCTATCATATATGAACTGTGTCTATCCATCATTCTTTGGAAACATTAAAATCGTTTCCTTGGAGACAGATTAATTTCCAATATGAGCCTGTAAGTTGTCCAGATAAGTCAGTGCTCTACTCTAGTAAACTAATACAAATAAATAAATAAAAATGTGTATGGCTCAGGATCTGATGTCACATTTAGTAAAAAGTTAAAATTGTAAAGGAAAGTTAGCTGGCAACCCAAGAATTTGACTGGGACTTTTATATACTCCAGTTTGATGAGTAATACAGCACACATACTCTCTAGAAAGGTGCCCTGCAGTCTTGTTCTGTAAGCATGCTAACATTGTCATCAAAGGTATCTTTTCAGAATTTTTGAATAGGTACGAATACTCATCATCTTCAGAAATTACCAGATGTTAAGAGGGCAAACATTATGATTACCAATATGTGTGTTTTTCAGATGACTAGGTTATAATTTTTATCAACTTAAAACTTGTAATAATACTACTCTATATTTAATTTCATTGTTCCATTTACTGTGCGTTTTGCAGACAGTATTCTCTTGATTCTTTTCAGAATCTTGATTCCTTGATGCATATTCATTGTATAAATAAATGCATTTTACATATACAGTGCATAGCAATATTACTCCTGTTAGTGTAGCTGTTTAAGCCTTTACTACAAACCTACACAAGTGCAGGTAAGAAAGAAAAATGCTGTTGTTATTCCCTTGTTTACCTTATCAATGGGTCACAGATCTGTTTTATACATATATATATATATATATATATATATATATATATATATATATATATATATATATATATACACACACACACACACACACACACACACACACACACACACACACCTTGAATAAGCGATCGTTCACATACAAAAAACTTGAATAAGCGATCGTTCACATACAAAAAACTGGAATAAGCGATCGTTCACACACAAAAAACTGAAATAAGCAATCGTTCCCACACAAAAAACTGGAATAAGCGATCGTTCACACACAAAACTTGAATAAGCGATCGTTCACACACAAAAAACTTGAATAACCGATCGTTCACACACAAAACTTGAATAAGCGATCGTTCACACACCCTTCACATAATAAACTTGAATAACACACAAATAGCCACTTGCGATCTTTCACTAAAGCCTTTGCATACACACTGTGCACTTACTTCGATTGCCTTCCAACTCAGATAATCCTGCTCTTGCCTTCCAACTCCGATAATCCTGCTCTTGCCTTCCAACTCCATTTGCTTCCAACTCCGATAATCCTGCACTTGCCTTCCAACTCCATTTGCTTGCTTTGGTTCCCGCTCACAGCCAGCCAGCCGGACATGATGTGAGCTCACTTCCGACTGGCTGGTATCCTCCTTAAAGAGCCAGCACCTCCTTAAAAAGGAAAGGGAGAAGAAATATGTACGTACGTTTTTTTTCAGAAATGCTACCCCCTTCTAAAAAAGTTGTACTGAAATCAGTACAGTGCGTATGCCTCCCGACGTCCCTGACTGGGGGAAGGTTGGCGGTTTTATTGTGGTGTTTCAAAGACCATGATACTGGATTTATCAGGACTTATTTTTAATTTATTTGTCCTGCTACATAGGGAGTTCTACTCTGAAACCAGAGATAAGTAAATCTCAGTGAACCATGTGACGTCACCAAGAACAAATTCCTGAGAAAAAACAAGAGCAAAAACTTAAACAATAAGCATGTTTTCACAGCTGTCCTCTGCCTTCGCTGTCAGGGTGAAGTTCTTCAAACCCCTAAATTTATATTTACCAAATCAGTTTTTTACAAAAGCTTGAAGATGGAAGAAATCTCATGAAACAAAGGAATCACAGCTGGAACAATCATAGAAATCACACCAGAAATTATTTTCAAAGGCAAATAGTCATCAAAGTTTTAATCCTCCATATTTCGTGATTCAAGCACCTGATGCACAGGAAAGGAGACCGCAGCAACCTATAGAGATGCCGTGTGTGTGTGTGTGTGTGTGTGTGTGTGTGTGTGTGTGTGTGTGTGTGTGTGTGTGTGTGTGTGTGAGTGTATGTGTACAAGGGTTATCCCCCCTACTTATAACAAAGGTTGCTTTTGAGGAACAGGACATCACATAATTTTGTTCAACCAGTAGTGCTTTGATTACCACTGGTTCAAACTTTTTTCTCACAGCTGTGAAACAGGATTGTCCTTACAATGACAACACTATGATAGCTTTTCTGTAACTATCTGTTTTCTCTTCACAGATATAACTTGTACCTAATACCAGATTGTATTTTCTTTCACATAAAGAAAAAAAACATGTAACATCAGAATTAAAAGTCGTGTTTTCTTGTCTGCAAAAGTAGTATTTTCATTAATTTAAGTATTTTACAAAACTGAGAATTTTCAGTGGAAAAAAAAATAAAGTAGAAGCTCTAATAAATTTTGACTACAATATTAACTACACCTTATAGACAAATAATTTCCTAATTTGTTTGAATATTCAGTCTGACAGATGAATTTCCATTAGGTGAGGACCAAAATAGCCAGCATGACCACCAGATGTCAAAACAACTCTTCAAATAGTGAGCAGTTAAAGGGAAGTAATAAATGAAATGGTTTATTGAATATGTCACAGAACTCATATAGTTTGCATTGCAGCTGCAAATCACAAAATGGCATTGTGATAACTATACAAATCTCCAATCTGATTTTTTTCTGTAAAGCATTCCATGGCTACAAATAAGATGGTAAATTGTATGTATTCGTTAAGAGACCATCCCCAGGATTCATGAAGCTTGCGCCAGGCGCAGACATAGCGTAGGCGGTATAATGCCAAATATGGCTATCGAGCGATTCAGGTACGATCTAATTCCACGTGCACTACCGGCGTACGCCAGAACTGCGCAGCCCCCGGCGTAGGTATGCTAATCACCCCATGCGCAGTGTCGCACTATGCAAATGAAGGCATATAGTGATTCATGAAGTGGTGCAGGCGTAGCATAAGCCCACGGAAATGTAAACCAAAAAACACAGTTTACATTTTCCCAAACAGAACATCGGAGCTATGGAAGCGGGCCAGACCCATGTATCACAAAGTTAACATATGCCAATGGCGAAATACACAGCCAATGGCATAAGAAAAGATGCACAACACGTAAAAAACAACATTTAATGTCATGTCCACAGTAACGCACAGCACAACTGCAGGGCATGTGTGCAGAAGCTCTAACATAAAGAAATAATATAAAAATGTCATAAAATCGCAACGTAATAGAAATCAGGTTTACAGCATAATACACAATGGTAGGCATGGAACACCACAACCAAGGTGCAAGGGTTGCTAAGGGCCTGCGATAGTGTCCGGCGCGGTAACTATGAATTAGTAGTCAATGCCATGCAAATGAGGCAGATAATACAGAATCGCAAATGTCCCGCCGGATGAAGGTTGTACCATACGGTGCAGCGGTATAACACCGAGGAGTGGCTCAGAGGAGATACATGACATCAGCAGAGGGGTGTGCCACCGTAGCAGTAAGCACATTGGAGCAATGCAAATCTGGCCTGTCCGTTGCTAAGCAAAGCTGCAGGACAGGGGTGGGGAGGAAGGTATAGAATTGTTTAGCTGAGAGCACACATGGTGCCCAAAAGCACATGTGTACGGGGATGAAAACGTGCCCGAAACCCAGTAATCGGACACACGCGCCGCGAACAATAGCACAAACAGGAAGGTCAGGGGAAGAAAAGAAGGAAATGCTGAAGTAGGGTAATTGGAGTACTAATGAGCAATCAACACCAATCAACCCACGATGGCCAATCGACGGCAGCTGACAAGTCTGCTTGCAGAAACTTGCAAAACAGGATAGGGGAGGCATTGGAATGCAAAGAAAGGAGGGGAGGTATTGGATTGCAAAGATAGGAGACCTGACACAGCAGAGCAAAGCAAACCAACAGCAGACTGGCAGTAGCACACATAACGCAAGATACGCCAGGTCCAGGAAAGTACAAATGAAAGTAGGCTGCTGGATGCATGCCAGAAAATGGTAGGTGCAACATGCAGAAATGTAAAGGGAAGGTCAAGAGGTAATCCACAGCAGCCAAATGTAATTCAACACCAAAGGCACCACAATAGTAGTTCCGGCAGTAAAACACATAACATACCCTGTAGCTACGATCGTACATACACACCCTATGACATCATCGGTGTTCACAGCACAATAGTATAAAGTGTGAAAGCACCCTACACACACCTGTGTATTCCCAAACATTGCACCATAGGTGTAAACACACGGGGAACTTTTAAAATGTACATGTTGGGAGCTGCCATAGCTGTGATTCATCAGCATGTGTTAGAGACTGACGGTGTTGTGGAGGATGATGCCGACAACCACCGCAGGCCTCAGAGGAGAAGGAGAGTGTTCAGACCAAGGGTAACCTACCAGGGGCTACATGACCTGGAGATAGTAGAGTGTTACAGGGTGGACAGGGACATCTTACAGCAAATAGTGGAGCTGTGCCGACCACGCATGAGAACCAGAAACAACAGAGGGGAACCCATCCCAGTGGACCCGAAGGTATGTGTAAGCCTGCGAATACTGGCCACAGGTACCTTTCAAAGGCCAACTGGAGATATAATGGGTATCTCACAGGCATCAGCATCCAGGGTACTACACCAGTTCCTGGATGCCATGTTACCACATGCCAATGAGCAGATATACTTCCCCCGAACTCAGGAGGAGTTGGCCAGTGATATGCGCTACTTCCACCATGTGGCACACTACCCGGAGGTACTGGGTGCGATAGACTGCACGCACATACAAATCAAGTCACCACCTGGTGAGCATGGTAGGTGCTACATAAACCGCAAGGGATTCCACTCCATCAACTGCCAGGTCGTATGCAATGCCCAGGGCATTATCATGGATGTGTGTGCTGGCAGCCCTGGAAGCTACCATGACTCCCATATCTGGCATGCCTCACAGCTGTATCAGGTATTTGTCATGGGGACATCCCACATGGCCATCTTGTGGGGGATGCTGGCTATGCACTGGAGCTGTGGATGATGACTCCCATCAGAAATGCACACACACCCATGCAAGAACGCCATAATGAGGCACACGCACAAACCAAAATCATCATAGAGCGTATGTTCGGGATGCTGAAATCACGGTTTCAGTGCTTGGATACATCTGGTGGAGCCTTGCAGTACTCTCCAGGCACGTGTGCCCACATCGTCATAGTATGTGCCATGCTACATAATATGATCCTGCAGAAGCAGCTGCAGCAGGGACAAAATGGTGAAGGCCCTCATAGCCCACTGCAATTGCCAAGGCCATTACAGGCACAGAGGGATTCAGACCATGAACACACTGTGCCAGCCCCAGTAGGCAGACGGAGGCATGCCCAATATGCCTATGCTTTGGTAAAGAGGGAACGTATAGCACATACTTTGACAGTGTAGGCCCCTATGGACTGACACATCTCCACCTGCACACACAGTAAAATGGATGGCACACAAACATGACCACCTGTAAATTGTAATTTATAGGTGGCCCAATGTGTGACTCCTACATAGGCAGCCCTCAAACATTGTACACACAACAGCTAGTGGAACACGGAATGCCAACACCTGAACAGTACATGATCCTTACAGCATATGGTGGTGCTGTGTGCCTGTCACGTTCCCCGCCAGATATATATATATATATATATATATATATATATATATATATATAGATATATATATATATGTACACATATGCATATATATAATACAGATAGAAAGGGCAATAGAGTGATATATGTTGATATAGATGGATTCAGCGATATCTGCAAATATAATAGATAGTTCAATGACATTCATAACACCTTGGACGTACAAATAAATAGGATACCGCCAACTATGGAATGTGTAACATACCGACATGCGTAACCACGAGGCTGAAAGACCAATAGAACACAGTACCGGAACAGTACAGCCGCGAGTAATAGTATGATGATATGAAGGGACATTTAGTCACTGCTGCTGGTGTTGCGGTCCATGTAGGTACTGTGTTCAACTGTGTTTGTGAGTGCCGTAGTCTGTGTATGTGTGCGATGAGGGTGCCGTGTGCGTCTCATTGTGACTGTAATGTGTGTGTGTGTCCACAACATGTGTCTGTTAGTGCCAAGTCAGAGGTAGATCAGTACGGTAGGTGTGGGTATAGCTAGCCGTAGGCATACGGTTACCACCTGTCCCACAGTAGGAGGGACAGCCCCACCCTGGGCATGTGTGTCCTGACGTAAAACAGTACAAAGGGCAAATGTCCGAGATGGTAGGACATTAATATGTCCCATATATAATGTAATAGTCGTATTTAATAGTTATGCCTGTATGTAAGAAACGTAAATGTTACATGCAATATGATAAGTAGCCAAAGTCCCACAACAATAGGTATGTATTGAGGATAAAAGTATGTGCTAACCTGTGTACTGACCGTGGCTATGTGTTGGCCTGTAAACACCGCTGTGTGTCCCGCAAGTGTCCAACAATGACCATATGAAAAGGTGGCAACCCATGGCAAACAGGTTCTTTTACCAACACAACCGCAATGACTGCAAATATCTGGGACAGAAATACAAGGGATAGCTGTCACTTAGACATATCCCTTGATATATGGCTGCAATTCCGGAGGTATACAAGTAGCAAGCTCACCTGCAGACGATATAGAAACCAATTAACAATGGCCCAATGTACAATCCCATAACATAAGTCTACTAACTGTTAGCTCTCTAATTAGGGATGGAGCCCACACACATATATATGGAATATGTAGAAATGCAAGGCCCACAAACCTGTATATGCTACGTACACCCACCGACATCCCCCACACTAGAAACTAAAGCAATACAGACTGTAATAGCAGCACAAACATCCAGTCAGTCAATTACATCTGCAGAACCCTCAACATACTGTGTGAGAGACACATTTAAAGGCGTCATGCAAAATTTCAGGCATTGTATAATGGAACAAACAGCCATGTTACAGGTTTTGTTTGCAATAGTCCGTTATCAGACGTTGGTATGACAGGTACACCCACATGTTGAAACAAATACTCTACCTGTCACACACAATCCACGGGGGACATGAATCCAAAGTATACTTGTCTCCATGCATAGCAGTTGCAATTGCACATAACAAAACACAATACAGTCCGTCTCCCCGAAGGTAGGGCAAATAGGCAATGCCTAAGTGGAGAATTCAATTATACCCCACTGTTGCCGTGTAATTGGCGAATGGAGTAGCTGCACAGCTGATATGCAAGTAATTAGTCACTCAGGAACACCAATTGGTGGGATGAATCCACATGTTACAGGTATCGACGTATATAAGGATGACTTGCCAGACATTCAAACCGTATGCTCATACCGAATACCAGTTGAAACACTGTGAGAGAGATAGAAACGAAACGCCGTAATGATAACAAGGTATGTAGAACACCCGATATGTAAGGTTATGTATAGCATGATCTGCATTAATTAGTTTTACTATATGTATAGCCTGGTTTGCATTAATTAAACGTGTCCGCAATGCATAAAGTGGGAAAAAGTATTTATGTAGTGATGTCTTGCTGAGCATACTAACGCTTGTAGAAACTGTGCGTCCAGCAGTGGGACACAAGGTACACATCACAGACACCACAAGTGATGCTACATGAGGGTGTTAAACAGAACAATTTCATACAACCCGCCGTCAGTGGTAGGGTATGTCCAACAAGGACGTGCCATAGCAGGGGATAGTATATGTTGATATACTGTCACAGCACGCATGTGTATGGGCATATAACATCAATGACATATCTAAGGTGGTCCCGCTGTGCAAGTATGCTTTGCATTATGGGATACTATGTGAAATATGTGTAATGTATAGTATTGTAGGTAGATATGACAGATATTCTACACAGCATAACAGGCATATCATGCATACCACAGGTATCGTCTATTGGCATGTACAATAACAGGATACATATGGCTTGTATGCATGGGACATTGTAATAGCATGATAGCTAATCTAAATGGAAGGGCTACCAAGTAACCATGCACAAAGGACATGTAATAGCTTCACAGGTGCATAGTGGGGTACTATGCAGTCTGGCAAGTCCATGTGTAAGCACAACTACAGTGTTCACACCAGTGGCACCTCTCTAGGGTAGTGTCCTGTGAACAGCAGAGCCATGTGTCACCTGCACCTCTGCACAGTACAGCCACTGCAGTGATCCCAGTCCTACATGTGTCTCCCAACCACCAAGGGAGGTATCACATGAACAGTGCTACTGAGTGTCCCTGTGTGATGTACATAGGACTTATGTTCCAAAGCATGGTAAGTGTCCGGTTTGGGAATGTAACCTTCAAGCACATCCCACTCATTGTGGCGTGTGTGCACATATCCATGAGCATGTTGCTCACAGTGGCTTTTGCTTATGTCGCGTATGAGGAGTATATCCATTAATAATGTTGTGGACATGGGCCCTGTCTGATCAGCAGAGGTCACCCCTGAGTATGTAGTATGCAAATGTGTACAGATGTGGTGTCCGTAGTGCAGCCGCATACTTAAACTGTCGGAGCTCAGTAAACGTCATGGCGTGTTAATGTTGTGGTATGTAAAGCTGTAGCTGTTGTGTAAGGTACACCCTGAATGGGGTGATGTACCCTTGAATTTGTGTAGAAGTCTTGAGTTCAAAGGTACAATGGGTGCCTATGTACCAGCCACACACCTAGTACAGATAAGTGTGGCCATGTAGAAGGATATCCACGCCACAGTGGCAATATGGTAACCACAGGAGTGGGTGCGAATATGTGTGTACTGCAAACATGTACAATGTGATATGTATGTAGGGGACTACCACCCATGTGATAGTCAGTGGGTGAATGGTGTAATGCAAAGGTGATGTTCATGCACCTTGTGTCATGCAGCTTGACGCCATGATAGTCATATCATGTATCTGTCACAGCAACACCCATATGGATGGAGTCAGTATCAGCTGGTGGAGCAATCATGGTGCTTTGTATGCAGGGGTTTGAAAGCTAGGCAGGGAAAGTCCCCTGTGCTAGCCTGTACCGCAGGGAAGCATATACTGAACATGAGGGGCCCTATGACTGAGGACTGTGGTATGCCAAATGTACCTGACATGTAGTAGGTACTATGGTATGCTGGCCTCACTGTGTGTGTCCTGTCCATGAGCCACATTGCATAACATCCTGAGACATAGGGTACGATGTGCAGGTGGATGTGTATGTTGTCAATACCAGAATGGAGAATGGTGCTGAAAGGCAATGAGAGGACAATGTAGGATGTGTGGACTCCCGTACCATCAGCAACTGCCCTGGTAACTGTATGAAAGGAGTCCACCAGGTGTAGGGGCCATGCTCTGGCCCTAACAAGCCCAACCCGGGTGGCATCAAAGGACGGGAGCCCAACAATGTCTCTGTGAATGACGTCCTTGATGATGTGCCCCATAGCCATGCAGAACAGTCCAGTCAGGTGTGTAGGACTATAGTCCCACTCGTGCATTGTGGTGCCACTTGTGTGTAGTGTCATAAATGCTGCTGTGTGCCATTCAGGGGCTACAATGTCTGAAACAAGGCTATTACTGAATATGGTGGCCTAGTGGGGAGACATGTCATTCAGAGGTTTGTGGACATCACAGCCTGGGATGTTGGAAGGTGACATGGGGCCAGTGTCCCAGGACATATAGAGTGCAGGTTAGTACTGTGTAGGTGTGACCACAGGGACACCACAATGTTCCTGTATGGATTGTGGCCCTGTAGTGAGTGAGAGGGTGTAATGTTAGCATTGAATCCATCCTCCAGCATGTTGCCAACATCACCTGGATCTGTAATGTTCCTGAGTGACTGTTGTATGTGACAGCAGATGTGGGTGTTGCCATCGACTACTGACATACCACCATAATGCCTGGTGGTACACCCCGGAATGTGTCGCAGTCATGTTTACGTAGCTAGTCTTGGAGTATGTGATGAGGGACCCTGTGGCCCTACCAAGACTGACCAGTGAGCTACCCCACCCATGGGAATGTACACCACTGTGCAACAGCCTACACCTGTTGTTGTACATCATATGTCCATGGAACATGACCACCAGAGTGGCGTCTGTTATCTGGTGTGTACCATCATGGCTCTGTGTGGAATAGCATTATCCATGCAGTTGTGTACATGCTAATGAAGTGCACTGGGGTATGTTTCAGCATTTGTATGTGCATCGTCCATCTGCACGGGTGTCATGACGTTAACAACCGCTGTCAGAAGACGTCTGTAGTAGGTGTTGTAGTACTCATGTACTGTGTATGCTGTGATGGGTGTGGTGCCGGGATGTGGCTAACAAGGTTGATTAGCATATGTTCGGAATCCACCAATGAGGGGATAACCCCAGGTGTGTAACACCAGTCACATGGTGGTAGTGTTCATGTCAAGGTTAATGCAGGTCTTGGAGGTGGTGTGTATGGGTTGATCCAGCAGAGCGGAGGTTATGACTCATGGATGTGTCGGTACATGAGTGGCTATCCCAGTTAAGTGTGGGGTAGTGTCAGTCACACATCAGTAGTAGCTGTCTGAGCCCCACTGTCCAATATACCAACAAATGAGGTATGTTAACCGTGGGGTATGATGTTAACTCTGTAGCTTATACAATGTGTATAGCGGTCCCGGACACAGTTAGTTGCATGTGGAGCACCTCTGATGCATTGTGCTGCGTAACTAGCCAGGATGTCTGCACAACATAGTGGGATATGGGAACCCCTCAGCTGTGGGTGTGCCGGTCCAGGTATGTGCCTGAAAGGTAAGGTCTGTCTATAACCTGTCATTGCAGGTGTGCTCTGCAGAGCCTAGAGGCAGGTCCCAGTCACTGCAGAGATGTTGGAGTGGTGCATTATAAGGTGTGCCTTGCCTGCGTGCGTCACAGAGGAAGATGCAAGCATTGTGTCACATGACCACATGTCGTGCTTGCCAGTTCCCGTTCTGCCGGTGACTGTTATTGGAAACTGTGCAAGACAGGCAGTATAGAAGCAGCAAGAGCCTTACATGTGAGCTGTACCCCCAGGGCTGACAGGTGCAAGTCATCTGTGCCACAGCATTGTGTTTGACCAGGTCAGTCAAAGCGGGCAGATACCAGATGCCTGTGGAATGACAATAGGAGCATAGGCAACTGTTGAGGTGACACAGTCGGTCATTGTACAGTGGTATCGTGTCCGGATGAATGCATAATGCTCCCCAGGACTTGGCCCACACCCTCAGGGCTATAAGACTGGTGAGCTATTGCATGTCCCTGCACATGTAGTCTGTGAAGTGGCATCACAGGGCAGTCACACTAACATGGAGAATGACAGTCACATCGTATCTGGTGAGGTGTGGCATGGGTGCATAGGTTATGTTGCAGAACCAGTTACCCGACAGCAAGATGTAAGTGACTATCACCTTGTGTAGCCTGCTGTGTGGAACGGCAGTGTGACTCCCTACAGAGTCACCTATGACTAGTGTGTTGTGAATTTTATAACTCCCTATTGGCTGTATGTGATGGGCACACATGGTTCTGTGGGCTATAAGTTGGTGATGTTGTCTTCCATGATGGGGGCAACCTCTGGTGCCTACACAGAGTATGGAGACGTACTGCACAAGTTGTCCTCGTAGGTGTGGCCTGTGGTGGAGATCATGTGAGACTCTGTGATGGGTGGAGTGTGTTGCAAATGTTACACATCCCCACATGACTGTCAGGTGCAGTCAGGGTTGGTGACAGCATTACCCCCAGCCATAGCTGTCAACCTCCTGTCCCCAAAATGAGGAACATTAGCCCTCATAATGTGTGACAAATGAGCAGAACGTCGAACACTTACAACTGGCTTACTAACAGCTTCAACTAGGAAGGGCATATGATGGCTAAAATAGGCTGGTTTTACGTATAAAAAAGATATTCTAATGAATTAATATGATTCCCATCTATTTAGCCATGGCTAGCAGGTAAACAATTTCCAACAATGAATGTGTGACAGACCCTTTCAATGTGGAACCTTGAGGAACATGCACTTTTTAAGACCCCAAATGAGGTACATTCCTCGTAATGAGGTACACTTGAGAGCTATGCCCCCAGCACGGCTGCAGAAGTGCATCCCCCACAGGCTGTAGTGTCGTATGTTGGGAGCTGAGCATTGAATGTGTACATGAGACAATTGCTCTATTACCACATGTACGACATATCCATCATATAGACAGGCAGTAGCACTGATACGTGACAGTTGGACATGCCTGTACATACAACCATGTCCCACAGGATATGTAAGGCGTGTACAACAGCTGTTGTACCATAAGCAAGCTGGGAAGTGTAGGACAGCCAGTGTACCTGTGGGAAATGGTGTGGAATGGGTGCTATATTAATCAGTAGCTCATGACATGCTCACAAGTTCTGAACAAGTGCCTAGCATGACCATACAATACAGATAGAGTGTTGGATAATATCAACCCACAAGTGGTGATGACAGTCATTTTGGGTGGCACCGCACTATAACCCTGCTGAGTATGGTGTGCATGTCCATGAACCATTATCACTGTAGATGTAGCAGTACAGATGTACAAGACATCACGGATGTTTGATTACAAATACCTTTGTATGTCACAGGAGTGTTCCACCAGTGGCCTGCTGACAGACTCACAACTACAAAAGGTGCAAGAGTGACATGTGCACATCACACCAGTGCCAGCTACAGTAGAACAGGGTTAATGTGTTGTACCCCACCCTCATTGTAGCCCATACCACACAGACAAATGTTAGGCATCTGTGTATGTAAGGCTGTGAATGGCCATGACCTATCAGTATAGCTGTGTCAGTGGTGTGAACAACATACAGAATGGGCTGTGTGGGTGAGGTGTGTGACATATGTGCACAGTCTGATGGATGATACCAGCATTGTCACCGCTAGGTGAACATCCCTGTACCCATTAACTACTACCTAGGCTGTGGTCAACATTATGGACACTGTGTAAGGGATGGTGCTGTGCAGTGCACCCCCCGACTTGGTGACGTCCCCAGGCCCCTTAGGTAGTCATATGAGGTACCCATGTCATGTCAGGGTGCCATCCATGAGCACGGAGATCACTGGACAGGCATATACAGCACTGTGGTGACCAACATTGGATCACTTACCACCTTTAAGGGGTAATGGCTATGCATGGATGTGCGATACCAGCCTTCACAATCCTCACATCCACTATGCAGCATGCTGTCTACCCTGCAGAAAGACATTTGCTACACCATGATGATGGACATGCTACATGTCCATATCCTGATCTGTAAGACATATGTCATGGACAGCCACCGTCCTAATACTAGGATCGCCACAGGCTGGACAGATCCCTATGCCACATATGAGACATACTCCCGCCATACCATGCAACCCTGTCCATCAAAGCTGCACATGTCATCCCAGTCATACATGGTGTGATGGCCGCATGGTAGATGTACTATCAACTGACTGGATCAGTAATGTGGCACTGATGCACCTTGCGGTGGCATAATAGCTGTCTGTTACAGCTTGGAAACCGTGCCCGCACATGCTATGGTTGATAACCATCCCTGCGAATGTCGTCTGACTAGCCATTGTCCCATGTCTATCACATGTGCAATACAGGCGATCCGTGGCAGGATGTTGAACAGTTGTACAGTGCTGTGTAGATGTATATGGCAAAACACATGCATGTACAGGTGTCCATGCATATGTGTGCATTGTCACTGCTCAAGTCCATTACGGCTGTGTCTGTGTTGATATGTGACATATACACAGCATCCAGGTCAACAGCATTACCGTGAACACATCCAGGCATGTGCAGATAAGTAAGAACACAAGTGCAAGCAAATAGACATGCCCACAGCAAGACAGCATTCACATGGAGTATGAACACTGTAATGAGGTGACACACATATATGGTGATGATATCCAATGCATAATGGGTGTGACATGTGTGTGACACGAACACGTCAGTCATGTCAGTGTCATGATGCTTTGCAAAGATAACTGTGCAGATGTAGTAGATGTCATAGAAATGTATGTGCAGCAGTATCTCTGTACATCTCTGAAACTGTGACCTGTCACCATCATTATGTCTTACAGATAATGCCCCGTACATGCCTCCCAGCATACAGCCGCCAGGAGGATGATGTCCTCATCCCACAGCTCCATGAGAACTATGACTTGCTGTTCAGCCATGTGCCACAGCATGCCCAGCAGCGGGATGACCTGTGGCAGGATCTACGCAGGAGGGTGAACGATGTGGGTGGCCATAACCGCACCTACCAGCAGGTGCGCAGACACTGCACGGACTTGACACGACATGCAAAACAGCTTGCCACTGCAATCGCCAGCAAACAAGGTGGAACAGGTGGTGGCCCACCAACCTAGCCCCCACTCACACACACCGAGGAGCTACTGGCCAGTCTGGGGACACCCAGGGAACAGCATCCACAAACACTAGCTGCCATCGTGGAGGTGGATGTCTCCCAACCAATGACCCTGGAGTTGCCTGGTAAGTCAGTACTGCACATATGGCTATTATATCCCATTTAGTTGCATGTGTCACTGTACATTATGTAAAGTAACAACATATGCAAGGTATGTGGACACACATGCTGCATACTACAGTATGCTACTCTGTGTATGCACACATGTGCATACTATATGCTATTACACAGGTGAATGTGTTAACATGCACAGTGCAACCTGTGGCTGTCATACAGTCATGGATAATGTTCATACTGCTGTGTCACCCCCATACAGGTACCTCTGGCGTGCCGCACAGACATGAGTCCGTTTCAGGTGAGACTGTCATCAGTATCAGGCATGTTACAGTGTAGATCTATTTGCCATGTGGCCAGTTAACACTTGCACACTTGATGTTTGTTCCAGTCACGATATACAGGTCGCATCACCCATCATTCACACAGGCCACCCATGTGCAATATATACAAACGAAATGATACACCAACTTGAAACCACAGTACTTGTCATTGCGACATGTGTGGTCAGCTGTGCATACAACGGTGGAGGTGTTCTACAATGGAGGCATATGTAGTATGCATTGGAACAACATGTGTGGTACGCACAGTACCACACAGTGAGCTGTGATATGGGTAGCCCACAGGTGTCACCATTGTGTCATATGCCCCTGCATTGGGTGCACACATTGTGATGTGCCACCTGACATGTCCCAGACACGTAGTGTTCTGTCTGCAATATTGGCACACTATCGCATGACCTATACCCCACATACCAAACATACAACCCGTTGTCTGCATAGCCCTGTGGATTGTGACATATCTGACATCTACGGGTGTATGTCATATGGGACAACACAGACATGTGAGATAGATGGCCATCACACACATTTGGCCAACACATGTGCACACATGGCCATGGGGGATGGTCAGAAACATGTAGCCACACAGTACATGGGATGTGTATACATCCTGTTGCACATTGTCCACACATAGTCCAATTATAGCCTTAGTTGACCGATTATACAGTTGATGTGGTACACTGGACATCCTAAAAGCCTGTGCACAGCTACTGGAGGTGTCACTGAAGTCTACCATATACGATCTGTTGAACATCACGACTGTGTCATAGCATGCAGTTATGGCTATGCAATGTGTACATATTATGCATTCTACAGCAATATAGATGCCTCATGATGCCATGCAATGGCACAGTGTCTGTACTTCACACTGTATAGCAATGTAGACGGCTCATACTACCCTCCCATGCTCATGCACATTTGCTAAACATGCATTCTATCTGTAGGGCATACAGACAACACTGCAATGTGAAGCCCATTATGATGCTGTACATGTGTCAGGACACCATTGTGTCAGACATGTATGCATGTTAATGCACATGTCAGCAGATTACATGTCAAGGTCACGTCAGCCATGTGTACTGTTATCCTGCTCTGGGCCACATGGTGTATCATGGGGATGCATGCATACTACCCTGATTGTGTGAACTGCATGGCTACTGATATGACACCTGCTTGCTGTAGTGTGCACCCCAGGGAGGTATGCTTACTAACACTATTAATGTCTGAGCTGCATGCCCTCTGCTGTATCACAGGCATGCTGCATGCCATCTGACAAATCACATGCATGGTGTGTCTGTGTGTGTGTGTGTGTCTGTGTATGTGTGTCTGTGTGTGTGTGTGTGTGTGTGTGTGTGTGTGTGTGTGTGTGTGTGTGTGTGTGTGTGTGTGTGTGTCTGTGTGTGTGTCTGTGTGTGTGTGTGTGTCTGTGTCTATTGTACTTTACAGTATTTCTTTGCATTCACAGGTGATGTAGGTGCGTTATCCTCCTGCAGTCCATCTGATGTTAGTGTCCCCACAGATACTAGCGGTGATGAACATATGCATGAGGTACAGGCAGGGTTGTCAGGGGCTGAATCTGTGCCAATGGTTACCATCCCAGCTATGTCCCCCTCTTCCCCGCACACAGTTCTGCTGCCAACACATACCGCATCACCAGTGGCCATAGAGGAAGGACAGTCAGCATCTGTTAGCGTGGAACAGGAACATGTGGTGGCTACAGAAGGTGTGTCTACACACCATGGTGTCAGTGTAATGACTGCAGATGTGCCACACAGGCATGTGGCCGGTGCTGCTCGTAGGAGGACCTCTGGCAGACATGCACCTGCAGGACAGCTGCTGGCATCACCAGACGCATGTTCCAGACTGTAATGGTGGCACAGGCACGTGCTGAACGGCAGAACAGAGAAGGGCAGAGGCTGCAGAGGGCTGCTATCCATACCCTAAATGACAACATCCAGGCATTGGCAAATGCTCAACAGCAGATTGCTGATGTTCTGGATAGGCGATTGGGTGAAATGGTCGGAATCCTTGACCGAGGCATGGCAATCCGCGAGTGGGAGCTGTCTGTGCTGGAACATCTGGTAGGAGTGAGGCGTAGGCCACGTGGACGTAGGCCAGCAACACCACCTAGTGTAGGTCGATGTGAGCATGCCACCTCACATGCCCGCTCCCATAGTGCCGGTAGCAGTAGCAGTGCAGCTGGTGCTGTGCTGTCCACACCCGGACACAGCAGACCATGTGGACGTGGCCCTGGATGTTCTCAGTGGGGACACGGTTCCAGAGGACATGTCGTCGGACAGTAGCCACTCTGTACCTCCACCTGGTAGTGCCCGTGCAACCCCAGGCAGGCAGAGGTCACATGGCCGTGGACGGACACAGTGAGCTGTACAACCTGGTCTGTACAATCTCTGTCAATTATACCCCGTGTAGGCCTCACAAATTACAGAACTGTGTACACACATACACGCACACAGCAAACACAACTGTAGGGCTCCACAACATCCACATGCATTCTGAACAGACATGTCCAATCAACTCACCGGCCCTTACACACACACATGATGTCATCCATTGGTGCAGCCTATGCCCCTGGCAAACATATCACCCTGTGCATATGATGAATCCTGTGCCACATCCCTGTCATCCACACCATCGGTGCAGGGTTATGCTCAAATATTCTGATGCATAGGGTGAACAGAATAGTGAGAGGTGTATGTAATATCACCTGTGTATGCATAGTGAGGGATGTGTATGTTGCAGTGGTTGTGTGTGAATACTGAGAGATGTGTATGTGACATAGGTTGTGTACTGTCGACATGCACCAGTCATACCATGTAGTACAGGTGCAGCATGCATTGTGATGTGTTCACGGTATGTGTCTCGGTTACATCTGTAGCACCATGTTGGTTGTGATACCCTGGTTCCCTCCTATGGTGTACTTGCATCTGCCTACAGGTAGCAGTATTTGCAGTCCCCCACGTGTAACTGTGGATTACTCACAGGCACATCTGGCAATATCAGCATGCAACATGTACCCTCAACCTGACTGTTGGAAACACCAACATGACACAGATGTCCGCACATATACCGCACCTGACACATGTGGTCAGTGCCACAGGCTACACTGGACAGAGACGTGACATACATAGCAGGACACATTACAGGTATGGTGACATGGTTCAGGGGTTGTACACAGCGGTCTGGCCAATGATGATGTGAGGTGTCACTTGGTAGCTGGAGGCCATACTGTGCAGCAGTAGGACCCTGTAACAGTACGGGAACATGACCACATTCATGGGGTGTACACCACTATAATGCACACCCCATAGTGTTCAGGGACCCTTGCCTATGTGGTCATCACCCTCACAGTACTATGCACCCACACGATGTGTCACGGAGAAGGAACATGCACAGGTAGCCAGTATGGCTGGGACCTATGGCATCAAAAGGGTAGTGCACTGCATCACCATTACGGGTTAGTCACCACGTGGGGTTAGTGATCATTTCTCACTGTATATTAGCATACACCCTCACACCAAGCACCAGACATACATACAGACACACACACACACTGTGATGACCACACATGTGTATACGGACAGCCGACGTGTGTGATGCACCACACCAGCCGACGTCATGCTTCCCACACTGACGTATGTACAGATCTCTACAACGGTGTACAGGTGTGTGTAACAACTGGGACATATTCCCTGTGATATGTGGCATCTCTGGTCACACATTTGGACACACATGGCAGTGCTGGGAATGATACACCTGCCATATGATGACATGTTTGATAGACATGCAGCGGTATTGATTGCATTATGTGTACCAACGCTATATCTGGCAATTGTGCTGCTATATGCACACGGGAGGTTGTAGGTGTTACAGGTGCCATGTGACATATAGTTGGTAACACCTGACCGCTGTGTATGCATTATGTCAGCACCGTCACGTAACAGTGACATAGCATTTTGTTTGCACATGGCATGATAGGATGGTGTGTGACACAACTGTGAGCCACCCCCTGCACACATACATCTACACAGGTGGTTCACCACTTTATGTACACACATCCCTCCATACATGCTGTTTGTATGTCACCATATACAGGTGTCAATGATGGGTCTGCATTGCGACTGCATGTCGTAGTTAGGTGCAACTATGTTACGGACATCGGCCACTGCACATGCATGGTTGTTGCATGCACAGTACAGATGTCACATGTGTCTCCTGTTGCCATGTTTGTATGCATTGCTATTGTTGAACATGTGTGTTGACATACATAACACATGGACTGTGGTATGATATGATGGGTGTCACAGGCAACCGGTACAAGGGTATGTGTCCCGGTCAACATTGCTACCCCCTGTAGTGTGAGCATTCAACAGACATGGACCCACCTTCCATTTGCGTGCGTAGCATTGATTAGGCCACTGTTATGCACGAGGTACATCAAAGGCTATGCTATGTATGTATGTGTTGTGTGAGCAGTCCATGCACACATCCACTCAATCACATGTATGACATATCCAGATGTGTGTTCAGTGGTGTACAGCAACAGTCATGTGTCACAGCTGTGTAAGGGCCGCTGTATGTCTTGAGCTGACCTGTTCATGTATACTGGTATCGTTGCAATGCATAACACCTGTTGGATCCCTGTCGGTACATGTGTACTCTGCACAGCTGGTGTACACCTCTGTACAGCCCAATGGTCATGTGTCACATGGTGTTGTGGTACTGTAAGGCTGTGTATTGCTGCACTGACGACATGGTGATGACTTGACAGCTACAGTGTGCACTGCAGTGTGTATGTGTGTGACCTGCACCTGTGACAGCTGTGATGGTAGCTGTGTGTGTACAGGTCACTGCATGTGTGTGACCGCCCTGTGCGTGAGGACAGTTATACCTTACTGTGCCCTTCTGTACTGTGCCCTTCTGTGTGTACACTCCATCTGCATGCACGACAGCCCTTTGCAACAGCTAAGTGTGTGAGCATGCCCAGTATGCTGTTGTGTAGATGGACACACAGTACAGTCCATGTACGCAGTTGTGTAGATGGACACACGGTACAGTCCAAACTGAGACCTTCCGTGTTTACACTCCATCTGCATGCAAGACAGCTCTTTGCAACAGCTACGTGTGTGAGCATGCCCAGTATGCTGTTGTGTAGATGGACACACAGTACAGTCCATGCGCGTTGTGTAGATGGACACGGTACAGTCCAAACTGAGACCTTCCGTGTTTACACTCCATCTGCATGCAAGACGACCCTTTGCAACAGCTAAGTGTGTGAGCATGCCCAGTATGCTGTTGTGTAGATGGACACACAGTACAGTCCATGTACGCAGTTGTGTAGATGGACACACGGTACAGTCCAAACTGAGACCTTCCATGTTTACACTCCATCTGCATGCAAGACCGCCCTTTACAACAGCTAAGTGTGTGAGCATGCCCAGTATGCTGTTGTGTAGATGGACACACAGTACAGTCCATGTACGCAGTTGTGTAGATGGACACACGGTACAGTCCAGACCTTCCGTGTTTACACTCCATCTGCATGCAAGACGGCCCTTTGCAACAGCTAAGTGTGTGAGCATGCCCAGTATGCTGTTGTGTAGATGGACACACAGTACAGTCCATGTACGCAGTTGTGTAGATGGACACACGGTACAGTCCAAACTGAGACCTTCCGTGTTTACACTCCATCTGCATGCAAGATGGCCCTTTGCAACAGCTAAGTGTGTGAGCATGCCCAGTATGCTGTTGTGTAGATGGACACACAGTACAGTCCATGTACGCAGTTGTGTAGATGGACACGGTACAGTCCAAACTGAGACCTTCCGTGTTTACACTCCATCTGCATGCAAGACGGCCCTTTGCAACAGCTAAGTGTGTGAGCATGCCCAGTATGCTGTTGTGTAGATGGACACACAGTACAGTCCATGTATGCAGTTGTGTAGATGGACACACGGTACAGTCCAAACTGAGACCTTCTGTGTTTACACTCCATCTGCATGCAAGACGGCCCTTTGCAACAGCTAAGTGTGTGAGCATGCCCAGTATGCTGTTGTGTAGATGGACACACAGTACAGTCCATGTACGCAGTTGTGTAGATGGACACATGGTACAGTCCAAACTGAGGCCTTCCGTGTTTACACTCCATCTGCATGCAAGACGGCCCTTTGCAACAGCTAAGTGTGTGAGCATGCCCAGTATGCTGCTGTGTAAATGGACACACAGTACAGTCCATGTATGCAGTTGTGTAGATGGACACATGGTACAGTCCAAACTGAGACCTTCCGTGTTTACACTCCATCTGCATGCAAGACGGCCCTTTGCAACAGCTAAGTGTGTGAGCATGCCCAGTATGCCGTTGTGTAGATCGACACACAGTACAGTCTGAACTGACGTATATTACCAGGTGTGCGGCCATGGCCAGTGACACCTTGTGTCGGTGATGTCCCTCTGTGCATGGGCATAGCGGTTGACATCCTGTATTGCCATGGTGGTCATCCAGGCAACAGATTTCCATCTTCAACGCCAGGATGGATGCCTACCGAGTACACACTGGGTGACTATCTGGAAGGGTGTACTGTCTGTGGTGCGTACTGTGTCTATGTATTGTTGTTGTAGTGCTCCATACATGTATAGTTGCCCCGAGTACACCACTGCCATGTGTTTGTATACGACTACCGTGGGACAGTACTATGTCTGATCGTACACTCTCTATACAATCCCTGCCGGCATCCTGGCATTTGCGGATGTTGACACGCACCTAGAAGAATGCCTGTGGGACTGCTGTGTTTAGTAATCTCAGTAGCGCATTCTGTAAATGCGTCATGCTGTAGTGTGATAGTGTAGTTAGGTGTAAGTTTGATTCCCAGCCCTGCCAAGTGTGTGTGCGTGTGTGTGTGTGTGTGTGTGTGTGTGTGTGTGTGTGTGTGTGTGTGTGTGCGCACATGCTCACGTCCACCTGGGGACTCAGGTTATGCTTTTAGATGCTTCACACCACAGATATATCCTGCTGACGTCTTTGCCTTTGCGGATGTCGACACACACCTAGAAGAATGCCTGTGGGACAGCTGTGTTTAGTAATCTTGGTAGCGCGTTCTGTAAATGCGTCATGCTGTAGTGTGATAGGGTAGTTAGGTGTAAGTTCGATTCCCAGCCCTGCCAAGTGTGTGTGTGTGTGTGTGTGTGTGTGTGTGTGTGTGTGTGCGCGCGCATGCTTCCGTCCACCTGGGGACTCAGGTTATGCTTTTAGACGCTTCACACCACAGATATATCCTGCTGACGTCTTTGCCTTTGCGGATGTCGACACGCACCTAGAAGAATGCCTGTGGGACTGCTGTGTTTAGTAATCTCGGTAGCGCGTTCTGTAAATGCGTCATGCTGTAGTGTGATAGGGTAGTTAGGTGTAAGTTTGATTCCCAGCCCTGCCAAGTGTGTGTGTGTGTTTCCAGCTGCATGACAACAGTACATTGCTTTTACAGTATTCACTCACCATAACATCTGTGCGGCGTCTTTGCCTTTGATGCCGCTGTCTACAGGCTAGACATATGCCTGTGTGATTTCCATGATCTACTAATCATGGTTGCACGTTCTGTCACTGCGTAATGCTGTTGTGTGGTACAGTGGTTACGTTCGTGTTCTGCTCACAACCCTGCCAACGTGTGTGTGTGTGTGTGTCTGTGTGTGTATGTCTGTATCTATATATATATATATATATATATATATATATATATATATATATATATATATATATATATATATATATATATATATATATATATATATATATATATATATATATATATTTTTCTGCACATAACTCTGCTCTTGCATGGACAGCTGACTGTTTCATGTATTGCATATTTGCATAGCTTTCACATACCAATGGGGTATGTTGCAAATCCCAACATTGTCCGTGCAACGTTCGTGTTATGGGCGGTGTTACACGCCTTTACAGGCGTTTGCTGTATAGCTTGGCAGACATCTATCCTTGCTGTACTTCCACTCTACTCGTACACGCCAGAGTCTTCATGTATCATGGCCTAGTTTTGCTGTGTGTATGTCTATTTGTGCTGTGTGCATGGCTGTGGGTATGTCCCACTATCATCATTTGTAAAGGTGACAGCCCTATAGGTACTTCATGTAGACTGCTGTGTCATTTGACATGTCAGCACATACCTGCGGACAATACTGAACGTCCTACTGCAGCGCTTTTCATACCTTCTGAGTTATCTTGCAGTCGATAATGCTGTTTCCTCACACATGTATCTGTTTCTGATCATACCACTCCACCTCCTAGAGCAAACATCTGGACAAAGCCTTAACTGATAGTGGGACACATAGGGGCAGTATTTACATACTGCTCTTACAAACATAGATAGTTGACACAATAATAGGTTTTGCATTAGTAGGACTTTTCTGACGGATTTGGTGTCTTAAACTCACATGTTTGTCATTATTTAATGACTTCAGTTCTCAGGAATTTGCCAGGATGGTACTGATTTTAAGTGGAACACACCAAACATATGAGGCAAAACTCTGCACATTCTGTGTAAATCTGTACAGTTGCAGAGTATGTGTCTGATACAAGATATCAACTTTCTGACACCAATACACACACTGTATGGCGGCATCACAGGCCAGATGCCATTACATTTATATTGCAGGACACACCCACCCAGAGGGTTGTATTCTTCACACAGGCCAACAGCTGCTTATCCACACTAATTATTCTATCATGTACCTTATGTGTACGCCGGTATTTGCGCTTTCCGTCAGTGGCAGAGCTCACGTGCAGTATGGGGACTGGACATTGTAATGGTGACACTGCATGACACCCTGAGGGACACATTTCTTTTGAGTCTATTAACCTTCCACATTGACTTTCACAGGGCATACGTTGTCATTCACATTTGTCGGAGTACATGCGTATGACTTGTACATGTTTTGTCATTTGTCCTGACATCTTTCTTCTCACCTGTCCACCTAGTATCACTAGTTCTGTACATGTATTTTGGACAGGTTACCTTCATACCTCTAACCTGTACACATTATGGGTAAACGCCCTGACGTTTGACCTTTGCTCTTGTTACATTTGTCATAATAATGTGCCTTTCTGGTAAATTACTGGCAAGGCATTACGAACTGTGCGGTTAGATAAAAGTGACTGACATTTCTATGTCATGATTAGTAACACTCATAACATTCGTATTCCTGGCTACGCCAGTATTCTATCAACGTTCTGACTTTGTCTGGGGTATATCTACTATAGTCCCTATTTGTATTTCATGTACTATGCCTTAGTGCAGCTGTCTTATTCTGACAGTTTGCCAGGTATGATTACCATCTTGGTCGTACGCATGTCCATCCATGATAATCGCCTACATGACACTGCTATAGGGCCCTACATATTCCCACAATGGTTTACGCAATATCCAGTGGATGGTTTGCCCCATTATTGAGAATATAGGTGTGTGCTATACCCACATCACTCCCACGGGGCGGACCTAATAAATCTCTGCCAAACAACACCTAGGCCCATTTCTGCATACCCATGATTCCCATACCTGACACCCCTCCACAGTACCCATTACACATGTTTAATGTGAGCGGTACTAAAGTGTGGAGACACTTATAAGCACTCCCCACTCTCCGGATATCAGTTCGTACATCATACATTCTATCGACACATGTGTCATTACCCTTGCACCTGCTACTGTTGCATGTACAGCTATATTGTATTTGCTGAGGTCACTTATTTTGCGTCAATGATGGTTGACACTACGTATGGATCAATTTTTGGGGTCCTGCAATGGACACCTATATTCATGTTTAAAGTGTAGAAATTGCTGGACTGTCACTTTCTGGCCAATGGTTTGGAAAGCAGCGGTTTATTCACCTTTCGTGCATGTCTGTTTGTCTACCCATATTAGCTATGCCGTGGACTATTTATGTACATATGTCATATCTACGGGACATATGTTTGTTGTGTATACATATATACATGTACAGTCCTCATTTCATAATTTGCTTTGGTTTACGTCTGTGGATTATGTGTATACACATATATCTATATCCATACCATACCTTTCCACTGTACAGATTGTCGCAGAATGTACAGCTGGTTGCCTCTTTATCTTCGGTGTGTTTTTCATAACCTTGTGTCTATCTGGCAATTTAGTGGCATTTCTTTAAAGACTTACGTTGGGAAATACTGGCAAGCAGTTCAGGTTACGACTGCATACCCTTCAGAGAATCCATGCTACTGACACACCCGTTATTCTATCCACTTTCTATGTTTGTTCTGGCACATATCTGGGGTTTGTCCCTATTTGTACTGGTAGTTTGCATGCCTTTGTCCGGTTTCATACTTTACGGGGTTAACGGGTTTGAGCCATGTATATATAACGTGGGGGAAACAGCATTCATTTACTATGCTGTGAGTGGATCACACACGCACAGACGAACTTGCATTTACATGTTGTGGGTTACATCTGTTTAATAAATATGTGTGCTTGCGTGGCCTTTCATACTTCTGACCGTAACACTTACTTATCTGTAGTCCGGTTTACGGACTGGTGTGAAACACATGGTTCACCTTTATGTATTTAACTGTGTGTACAGCACGTACGCATTCATTACACTTTACAGGGATATCTGCAGTGGTCTTAGGTCAACCGGGACTGCATTCACGTTGGACGGATGCCGGAAACAGTATTCTGTTGCTGTTCCGCCTCATTGATATGCATACCCATAGTACTTAGCTACATCAACATATGCCTCACCGCTTCACTTACAACACAGGCATCCATTCCCCTGCTGTGGGAAACGCGGTACTACATATTACACATTCCCTATTGCCTACTGCTGCGGACCCCAGCTGCATTGTTAATCACTCCGAGGATATGCAGAACACCAGGGCATATAGTCGTATCACATACACGTTTCTGATTGTCAGGGTGTTCATGTAGTGATCTGGGTATGGGCTTGTCCGCCTGGTGAACGGAACTTCCCTGACTGAGTTCAAATGTCAGATGAAGCATGTGGACAGGGAGCTTCTCCCTATTATGAACATTTTACCTGTATTTATACACACATGTGTTTGGGCACCTATCAGGAGCTTATTCTGTTGGCTGTACATATTATGGGTGGGGTTGTTACGGTCCATACTCCATGGTGAGGGGGGGGAGTTCCCAATTCACATTTGACTATTACCTGTATTCATTCATACGGGGATTATTGTCTTGGACATGTTGTGACTACAGGTATGCAGTTGTACATTACACAGATGTCATGGGTTGTTACTGTACATATGTACGGACCATACCTCTCGACCTCTTTGAGCAACAAATCTGTGCAAACCCTACATGATGGGGAGAGTAAGAGGGACACATTTTAACTAGTTTTCTTACAAGCTTATAATGTTGATAGAATACTAGGTTTTGCATTGTCATGACTCTTCTGCGGGATGTGGAGTGTTATACTTAATGCTCATTATTTTGTGACGTCAATCCACACCTATTTACCGGACAGACGCAGATTGTCGGAGGCACACAACACTATGAGCCAACACTCTGGTCATTCTGCGAATATCTGGACAGTTGAGTGATGTGGTACGAACCTCTGTAATACGCTGTTGTGTTCTGGCACAGCAGTAGCTTGGCATTAGGGACAGATGTCAGGACGTGCTGGCAGACAGTTGAGTTTCAGACTTCATACTCCGGACATTAATGCCATTGTGCAAACTGTCATTCTATGATATATCTATGTTTATCCATCCACATGGATATATTCCTGCTTGCACCTATTATACATTCTACGGATCTCACTCCTCTGAGCTCTCCATATTCCTGCTCCCCTCTACCCTCCAGCTTAACCAGACTTAGCTGGCACTCACTTGACTCCCAGTATGTCATTGTTGTACATTTCTGTATTACCACTACAAACTCTGGATTTGCACTGTCTTATTATGCACATGTTATGCATGTGTATTTCCTGACTGTATGCCTTTTACTCTTGTATTTTACCTTTAACATTATGTAGCCTTTATTTCCTTGTATTGCTTGTGGAGCTTTTCTACCCGGGCCTCCGCTGTTACTGGGCACTTCTTCGCCCAGTGGACTTCCCGGGTACTCAGACTGCACATACATGAATAACTTCTAACAGCTATCTTTGCAATATGCTGCTGTTGTACCTTTGTCTCACTTGTATTCACGGCTCTGTCCTGATATCTAGCTCACACAGGTTGCCAGGTATGGTCGGTCACGCCGGCACACACTAGGTATCCCTCACACTTCATCAGGGTTATCCTGTTAATGTCGGGTGTCTTCCTCACCCTTCTGCCATTTGCCACTATGCGAGTGTGCGATATATTCTCCCGCATATTTGTGTGGGGTCACGTGCGTCACGGGAAGGTGTTTTATCCTGGGTATTGGGTTATGCATGACCACTCAGGTCTGGACAGTGTCTTGGACCTGTACTTCACATTCTGACTTGTGTCCAAATATGTACAGGATTGGACATCTTGTCGTCATATCCATTCTACTATTTACACAGGTTACTTATCCCGTAAGGGATATTCCAGAAATTGGACCATTCCACACAGAAACGATATCGAAATGTATTTTGGCTTTATGAAAATGTACAGGGGGTTTACCATGCAGGGAATACATGGTTTGCTATCCTGACACTGCCTAGGGTGACAATACCTACTACATATGCGTAGGGGTCGGTATGTGTAGCTGTGTCTGCAACGGACCAGTGGGCCACGTACGGGTGGATTTGGTGGACGTTCTGTTACAGGGCTGGGTTGTGTGATGTGGAGGGTATGCTGGGTAGCCCATTATGCAGCCAGGTGTGTTGCATTTGTTATGGCCAGTTTCATCAGGACCAACCTGTGGGTATGTGATGGTGACATATCTATACATTTTGATTGCACATTTACATGATACTTATGTTTGTGGGATTGTGTTCTACACTATGGCCTGTCTGCTTGTCTTGCAGCTGTTTCTCCATGTGTTTGTGTTTATGTCCACTTCACCCGCTGCCCCCTCCTATACCTCTGGTTCACCTTTTCTGCATACGACACAGTATTGCCTTTGCGGGTTTTACCATTACCCATCCACCCCTCACATGCATATTACTCACATCCGATAGCTCACTACTTTTGTTGTTGGGCCATGACACGGCCAGAGTAGCACATTGACTGCCCTACAGGTGTCGGGTACCTTTATGGTTGTGTGGACTACTCTGCCATGTTTGCTTCCCACGTGCTATACCTCACACACATAGGTACACGCCCATACTTCACTTTCATTACTTAGTTGGTATACCCGGGTACTACCCGTTCGGCTGTGTCACATACTAGTTTGGCTTCTACCGATGACTCCCAGGATTTGCAGACCTGTTGTACTCATTGGGGGGATGGAACCTTTTCCTATGTCCATGCTATTCCTTCCACATATCCGACTGTTGTGGACAATGCCTCCCCACAGTCTACGGTACTGTTTCCACCTTTTCAATTGGCCACAATGTAACATTTGCGGTGGACACAACACATTTTCCATGCCGACACATAACCACGGTCAGTTCGGCAGATAGAACTTACGACTCTTGCCTATATCTAAGCTTTAGTCTTGTAGCATTTCAGTGGCTTATTCTTTTTCTTATGACATTTATGTAATATACATGTGGAGAACAACTATTTAATGCCACTATTACATGACGTCTGAGGGATAATTATGTCCTATAATCTCTGCACATTTGCCATGTTTACAAGCTTGTGTCAGGACACATCTGGCATAGCGGTACTGTCACTCGCAAAGTGGGACAGGTGGTATTCTTAGTCGATGGTACGGGTCATACTGTTCCTTTTGGCCTACATGTGTCCTTATTGTTGTAGCTGTTTCTATGCTCCTGATTCATTTACATGTGTATTCTATTCCCTATCACATTTGTTATGTGGGATACAGACATACCTTTTGTATGTGACTATTACATCCCTTGTGGAATATGATTCGGACATACAGTCACTACATATATCTACATTTCTCCTCGTGTATTTTGTTATGGACACATCTGCACAGCTATGTACCCTCCCTCACATTATGGGTCAGCTGGTGACCCTCTCCATTGGGCTGGACGTACCTCCTGGCGGCGCCCTAGCATATGATATGTTTCACTTCCACATGGTATAGCTATCAACACTACGTTGGACCACGGGCACACGGTTTTTCTGTCATTTGTTCAAGGGTAGGGACCTGTTATTCCCTATCGTGCATTTGTGTTTGCTTCTTCATTTTCTGTTCGCAGGGACTATCTTGCATGCTTTGTATATGTTTAAGTCTCCACGGACACTGATAGGTGTGAGTATTACTGCAGGCGGACTATAATATTCAGCAGTTTAGGTTTCTCATCGACAACCGACATTGACACACCTCCCTCCGCAACTTCGTTACGCCCCATGCACTCGCGCACATTTCCTATGCACGTGGCTGTGGTGGATGCATGCCTTCATTAATATGCATATGGCGCTACTACTCCATATATACGCCGCACGGCCGGCGCAAGCCTTACACCGGCCTTGCGCCGAGCTTCATGAATCCGGGGGCATGTATTGTTTTGTCTAACTTTTACAAACTTTTCAACACTTCTATCTCAAAGCATTAGACTGTATTACTTTTTCATAGATTTTCTACATGACTTGAGGGGGACAGTGGATTCAAAGTATCCAGGTAAATGCATTCAACTGATATTTTTTCTCCCATTGAATGTGACACCTATTTTTTATATTAATTTATCCAAGTTTGTATAGCCTGAGAGATTTTCATTTGGTAGCATGGGTGTTCTCTCCTTGGAAAATACAACTAATTTTGAATAATTAGTTTTTACCCCCCACACAACATAACATTTTGTACTTACTACATCGATTCGATTTATTTGCTCTTTGCCACAGTACAAGTGAAAGGACATTTAATGAAGACCTGTACAATCATGCAACCTGAACTCTGCCACATTTCCTTACTTCTAGCCATTTTGTTTTATCCCGTCTACCATTTAAATGGTTATATTATTAATATCTGTAAAGCAAAGTGCAATGGTACAAGGTACTTATTTGTCTGACGTTTTCATGGAATAAGGTTTGCTGCAAGACAACATTTAAGCAGTGCGTTTGCATTCAAGACACTGAAACAACTACTCTCATATTATTTAGAATATTAAAATAGGCTAGGATTCAAAATGCATTAAAAACTGTAAAACATAGTTCTACTTTGAGCAATGTCTCTCAGAAAAATGAATAAATAACTATTCTTGGTAACATGACTTCTCCTTTAAAATACTTCAGTACTGCAACTTTTAACAACTCAGCCATTCAAATGTATATGTTATTGGTGCTAATATAGCTCTAGTGCATGGAGCATGCTAATTATGCTCTGGTATTTGGAAAAGGACAAACCAGTTAAGCACTCGAATGGCATACAGACCGACTTTAACAAATATTAAGCATACCCTGCTTATGTTGTTAAGGTTGGGTCTAGCACCAGGCAATAAAATTTGCCTGTACTAACTAGCAAATAACAGTGGCAGAAATAAAATATTTGTTTCTGCTTGCTATCCATACCAGTAATGTGTCCCCAACTTCTCAAACAGTTGCTAGAATAACGAAATGTATTAGCATCCATTTCCTGAAGGATACGAACTCTGAAACTCAAATGGATGCCTTTATTTAGTGAATTTAGACCTCAGTGGTTTATCTGAAAATCACAGATTTTATGAGGAACAGACCAAAAATATGAAGTAATAATCTGGATGTCCTGTGAAAATCTAGACAGTTGAGAGTTATGAAAGGGGAGAACAAACTGTGTTACACTACCGCTCTTACAGTGCTTGCTAAGTGTTTTACAGTTTTGAAAGACAGGAAAACACTTAACGATTTATTTCCCTGTAACTACTAGTACATGTAGCAGAAAAGGCTACATGGACTACAAAGGATTATAATCAATATAACGATCATAACCTTCAGTTATGTGTTCTTGACATGGATTACAAGAGTCACCTCTCAATCTTCACTCGTGGTGAATTTCTTAGCATCGATATCTCAAACACAATAATAATCTGGTTGTGATCAGTGACCCAGTCATTATCCTCCATATTGTTAAGTATCATTAAAATATTTTTGGCATTGACTATTCTCAGTGGAACATTATTAGAAGACATATTTATTCAATCTATTTCTATAACCATTTCAAATCCTGCTAAATCAGAGTGATTAAAAAATTAACATAATAGACTGTTAATTAAATAATAAAAAATAAAAATGTGATGACTTTAGAAATAGTGCAAGTAAACTAGAATTTCAGAAATCCTTGATAGTTTTCTTTTTACTAAACAGTTCACATGTCATGTTCTAAGTAATATCGGTATACAAAAACAAAAAGAAGCTATTGCTGATCCTGCAGCTTTTTAGCATCAAAATCATCTAAAAATGAAGCTATGGCATTCTTAATCTGTGTAATAACATTTTTAGGAACACATCAGCACAGAGGTAGCCTACAAATTTGGAGAAAAACACTTGAGTCATTATGTATTTTTAACTATAACGTACAGAACAGCATTTATTTTTCCATTTAAGACTTGTAGGCCAAATTATTGCATTTCCAGATGGTTTACTGGTTCCTCGTTACCTTCTCAAATGAATATGAAACTTTTGAGGATAGCAGTAAAGCCCTAGTCTATATGAATAATTAGGACTAATTAAACCTGAGCAAAAACTACTTCAGGGCAAAGACAGCTTCTAATGATTCCTTATTGCTCCACTGAAAAATTTATCAGCAATCTGCATAATTACAAAAATAAACTACAGTTCTTAGTCAAAACAAGAGTTTCTGAAACTTGCACAGGCTTTGTCCCCAAATTCCCTCTAGGAGTTTGTGTGTGTGTGTGTGTGTGTGTGTATGTGTGTGTGTGTGTGTGTGTGTGTGTGTGTGTGTGAGTGTGTGTGTGTGTGTGTGTGTGTGTGTGTGTGTGTGTGTGTGTGTGTGTGTGTGTGTGTGTGTGAGACAAAGGGGGGAAGGGCAGAGGACATCCCTGATAAATGCACTTACAGTCTTCGTATTCACAGACACAGTGCTCCCATATGTAAACACAGCTTGACAACTATGTCTTGTATGCTGACATGAACTACCCTGATTCATGAACACAGACTGGGACAGTGTGCAGAGGATGGGTCCCCTTCATATAACCAAAATGCCACTTACCCAGCTTTCAGAAGACTGAGCCGAGAACACAGACAGTATAAAACACCGACAACTCAGAACACTGACAGGTAAGTAACTGATTGGCCAGCATGCTCACCTTTGCCCCTTGCCTCCATGGTAGTGCAATCTCAGAGTTGGTATATTTAGTTAGTGGGGGAGTGGATTGTGCAGCCCCCCCCCACATAGGGGAGTATGGGGGAATTAAGCCCCCTATGTGGATGTTTTTTCTTTCCTTCCATTTTAGTGTGCTTGTTGCGTTGGCCAACAGGTTACTTACTGTTGGTTACCCATTGGTGTTCTGAGTGGTCAGTCTTTTGTACTGTCTGTGTTCTTGGCCTGATCTTCTGAAAGTTGGGTAAGTGGTGTTTCAGTTATATGAAGGGGATCCCAGAGGGGACATACTGAGAACATCCAAGTTTCATGAATGGCACACAAGAATATCTAGTATACTACTGTGTACAAAGGGCTACTTTGCTGAGGAAGTGGGGGAGGCTGTGTGCAGTATGACATTGCTATACTCTGTAGCAGAACATATAGGATAGCATAATATAATGTATTAAGTAGTGACGTTATACAATATACTATACTAACCTGCAGTTATGGTGATGAAGAGATCTGGTACTCTACAAACTCCCATTGATGAGATCTCCTCAGCATCATAGAGATGGGAGTGGGAGAAATGTGGTTGCCATAGCTGGATTGCCTGCTCCACAAAGGACTCTCTTGTATTTGGGTCATCCAGTTGTACAGTGGAGTTATTTTGTTTTTTTTATTCACTGTATTCTTATATTACTCAGCTATGTCTGCAAGCATCATAATAGCAAATGAGATCATTCCCAGTTGCACTGCTATCAGTTAGTATGTTGTTCATTTTCTGTGGGTTGCCTTGTTTAGATTAGATGGTACTCCAAAGCATTCATTTTTTTGAATGGGGAAAATTAAGAAAGGGGTCACTTGCAGACGTACAGCCTCACCATATCTGCTGTGGTGGTCAGATATATATTTACAAACATGTGCCAAGTGTGGTACCATAGCAGCACCATAGCTGGTCCAACAGGCACCCGGATGGGTTGTACATCCAATAAGGGCCTGTAATCTTATGACATCACTCACAGAGCATGACGGCCAAGTAGTATGCAACAACAGGAAAAGGACAGAACACCCTGCATTAGTTTTCAGAACTATATTGCTTGTTTCTGCATACATGTGTTAGCAGCAATGGTTCATGCTGCATACAGCTATGCTATTTATGGATCACTGTTGCTCTGACATGACTGCATTTGCATTTAAGCACTTCATATCTTAAAAGGCTACCTTTTCTATGGAACAAACTTCCCATCTTCATAAAAAAAGCATGTTCCTCACTTTCTTCAAAAATAATTTGGAAAAATGGATGGGGAACCATACATTTACTCCTGAGGTACTGCCCATGTCCCTTATGGACAGAGGCAGTCTGTAAAATAACTCAAGGCTCCAACACCCAAAGACCCACTCCCCTGACACTACCCCATCCCATATCTGGGGAATTAAGGTATAATATTGTCATATCCTGGGTAGAGCTGCGGTGGTGGTGCTGCGGTAGCGTTGTCGCCTCACAGTAAGACGTTGTCCTGTTCGATTCTCAGCTAAAGTGTCTTCTGTGTGGAGACATGCGTGAATGGGTGTACCTTTGTTGAAGGTTGTGTGTCAGGCCTGGCAAGTCGGTACGTAAAAATCTACTGCCAATCATTAGCGGACCGGAGTTCCGCTGTGGCGACCCCTAACCGGGAAAAGCCGAAAGATACAACAACAACAACATTGTCATATCCTGGGTATAACTGGCTTGCTTTTAAAAGCTCTTGTGCTATTAGTCTAGTAATCACCTATGAACCTATGAGCTTATGAACATATACAATGATGCCCTGTTGTGAGTCTCTGGCATGCTCCAATGCACATTTGACCACTATTTATGCTGTCCTGCGCAGGGAATGTGAGTAATTCATGACACAGATTTGTCCAATGGACAAAAACATGAAGGAGGTAGCATGTTCTTCCACTGTTGTCCAACTGTGGAGTTGGTTTATATAATTTAAGTGGGTGTGGGCATCTCCTTCCCACATGGGCAGTGCAGGGGATGTTGCCCTCCAGCAAAACAAAACAAAAAAAATAATCTTTGATTCACTGAAAGTGTCTTTCAAATGTATTTTTCCAACTTTGTTGTCAGACAAATGTTATTCAATTTATAAACATGTTTTATAACATCATTATACTGTCCTTATCTACTTTTCATTGACAAGGTAAATTGACTAGGCACAGGTACTTTTTTCAAGGGTTATTAAAAGCACTGCATGGCTAAATGACTTTCTCAGAAAAAAAAAACACAATTTGCAGATGAGAAATGAAGGAATCAAACCCAGGACTACAGGGTGTAGCTTTTTAGCAGTTCACTTTCTTCTTTCAAGGGACAAAGTAGCAGGCACACGTGCTTACCACCCTTGTTTCTTCATTCGATTTATACAGTCATAGTGCCGATGTGATCATTCAGTTTATACATTCATAATGCCGAGGCTTTATAGGCACTAAAATAAATGATTCCATAGTTTACTCTTTTTTTTCTGATTGCTGTACACCTTTTCATAAAAATAACTTCCCTGCCTTGGACACCTCTTGCTTTAACTACTGTCAAGGGAACAATGGCTAGTCCTAATGTAAACTCATTACTCATAACGATGTTTCCTGAGCACTACTGTTGCCCCTTTAATTAACTATGTAGGATATAAATTTCCAGTCTTCTGGTTGCTTATGCCAGCCCTGCATTTCCATCTCTGAGCACCATATTGGGTCTTTTAAGCCAATCAGCTGGGGAAGTCCACTCACAGGCCACTGAGTTCAAGTCTGTTTTGTAAAACACCTGTACATGCTACCTTGTGCACTCCTATTAGCCACACCTGCATGCTGATAGTAAGTGCACTGTTGAAATGAATGGACTGTTGTGTTGTTGCTTATTATGCATTCATCTCATAGGATGGTGAGTAGAACATGTGGTGACAGATGTTTGATCCTGTTTTTGACTAACGCTATCACAAATGCAGGCTACATACTCTATATATTGTGTTTGGCACAGAATATGGAGGGAAATTACAAATTATAAATAGTTCTCAGACTAATGACTTAGCTGAGCAGTGAGCTTTTACAGATGTCATACTGAAATGGAACTCCTTGCCATTAATAAAATAGTTATTATAATCGTAAACTATATGAAAACATTTGCAATGCATATTGTTGACAAACTAAAGATGCATATTGGTCATACATCTCAACTTCTTTGCACAAGAATTCTGGACAAAGCCAAAAATGCAAGAACAGCAGCTCAAAATCAGGGGTAATTGTTATATGTTACTGTAATTCACTTAAAAAAGTTAGTTGCATAACAAGTTTTGCATCAAATTGCATTGTTTGAACAATAAGAAGCGTGAAAGCCTAAAGACTGTCATTATTGATTAAATACAATCCTTAAGTATTTACCAGAAAATCACATTTTTTAGGTACAGGGTAAAAATATGAAAACAAGCAGGGATATTACGTATAATCAGGGACATCTGAGAGGTGTGATACTGCTAGAAACCATGAATGATAGAGCCACATATGCCAAGCAGTGCAACTATACCAGAGCTGTAGAAGAGAGAGCATGGTGACTATATAGTGACTATATGCTATTAGAAGAATTCTATCTGAAATTCAGTGTTCTGATATTCAGCAGGGTATTTTAGCTTATATCATATGCCACGTGTCTGATCAATATAATAAGAGAATAACTGGGATTTGAGGTCAGGGGAGTCTAAGAAGAGCCAAATGAAAATGTCTATCCATCTTAACCAATGCCCTTAGTTTGGGACATAAATGAAAGCATTACAAGTTATGCTGTTTCAGCTCTGATCCTTCCATCAGATGTTTTCTTGGATCATTAGAGTAGCATTAAAGCTACGTGGATCTATGGTGAGAGCTCATAGACTACTACTATTCCATGGGAACAAACTGCAATCAGTAGCACTTCTCAAACTCTTTTTTTTCATTGGGAGAAAAGTAGCTCTCCTCCCACACTGAGGATAAGGTGGGGAAAAGACTCACTTCACACAACTCTCTGGAGAAAACAGCAACATGAGCAGCTGACAAAAGAAGCACAGCTTATGTACAGATAACTTTTGGATAAGCAAGCTAACAAGCCATGTGATTGTGAGAAAGCAGGATGTACCTTCATAGCTGCCACCTCCTTATACAGGCAAATACTGTTTTGCTGTGCTAAATCTGCTGAATGAATTATGGTACCCTTTTTTTATAATATATACACAACATGGGGAGCTGTTTTAGTGACACTTTGCTGCACCCCAAAGTATATTGTTTTCATGGACAGCACAAAAATGCAGTTTTACAGCTATTCATGGCAGTCAAAAGGTAATATGCATTCTCTTCCCTCTGTGGATTCTGTAACTTAGAAAATAAGTGGACTCTTACCCATTACCTACTTGCTTGGCATAGCTGAATTAAGGCCATTGTAAAGCTACTGCTCTGTCCATTTCCTGCATGCAGCTGATGATGCAGAAATTCATACAACCGTCAAAAACAATAAAATGTATATTCATATGTCACACTGCTTACAGTCTTTGCAAACTACAAATCCCTGACTGTAATCAGAGAAGTAAGGCAACAAGCCAGGTCATCTATTGTTAATTAACTTCTTCTTTTGGCTTTTCCCAGTTAGGGGTTATTAGCAGATCACCTGTCCTCACATGAATGGCAGTGGAGTTTTACAGTGTTGAGTTGCCAGCCCGGCGCCCAACCTTCCACAGAAGGCACACACATGCACACACTCACACCTAGGGACAATTTAGAGTGTCCAATCCACCTACAGCATGTCTTTGGGATGTGGGAGGAAACCCATGCGACCACAGGGAGGACATGCAGACTCCACACAGAAGGCACCGCAGCCAAGAATCGAACCAGAGAACCTCTTATTGTGAGGCAGCAACGCTAACCACTGCACCACCGTGGCTGCCCATCTATTGTTAATTAACTAATGGTATATTAATGTATTACCTGTCTTTCTGTGAGGTCCAGATTTACTGCTATTTCATATCTCCTCAGCCTGGTAAGGTAGTTGTGATGAGCAAATTCTGCCTCTAGTTCTCGAATTTGCTCTTTGGTGAAAGCTGTCCTCTCTTTTCTAGGCTTGCTGTTTACTTCTGTCTTGTAGTTCCCATCCTGAGAATCTGAAAAGAAAGCCATTTTAGTGACCAAAGTTTCATATTTTATTTATAAAATGCATTTAATCAGAGCTTCTTGATAATATACTCAAAATACTGCTAGAAGAATCTGTACTAAAGTTACTAAAGTACCATAGCGGGAGCATGAGTTTTAAATTAAGTATTGTCTAGCGTCTGTATATTTGTAAAAGCTTGATTCACATTTACCAAAAGAAATCTCATCCGCCTCTTTGGCCATCATTTTATATACACATCATATATGGAATCTAATATGTTACACTGGCTTTTCATGGTGTATTAAGTTCTTCACAGATTACAAATCCCAGACCTTGTAAGTAATCAGAGAATCAAGGACATAAGCCCGGTCATCTATAATTAATTATTAAGTAATGCTGTACTAATTTATTTACTGCTATTTCATTTCTTCTCAGCAAGGTAAGGTAGTTATGATGAGCAAATCCTGCCTCTAGTTTTCATATCTGATCTTTGGTGAAAGCTGTTCTCTCTCTTTAATATATTTCCTTTTTATTTCAGTACTGTCAATTCTCCATCAATATCTCCAACGCATCAGAAAAAAATATCCCAGAATTGAAAGACTTTAAACTTGCAAATCTCCTGCAATTCTATGATGAAGTTTCTACATTTGTGTATAACAGTTTATGAGTAGTTTCTAGGTATACAGGGGAGGGTACTATTAAGGAGCCTATCCCAAATTCCCAATTGCCCCAAAGCATTGTCTGGTTAAGTGGCTTGATTAAGGTCACATAGTAGGCAAATGAAGGTAGAAAGATTCAAACCATGTACCCTTGGAATAAGCAGTAGCTTATTAACAGTTCATAGCTTTAGCTCTTTGTACTAACTGCCCACAAGTATTATTTATAATGCTAATGCTGCAAAGAATTTTCAGACAAGTTTTACTCACATCTGGCCAAATTCATTAAATTGGAAGTCCCTACTAGATCAAACTGAATATTGAGGTTTAAAAGTTAACCACTGCGGTGGTCCTTAAACATTAATGAACTGTGTAGTAAAACCTATACAGCAGAACAAAAGCCCCAAGAATTATGGAGAACATCAAACAGCTAGGTAAGAAACTAAAAAGAGCATCAGAAAAATAAAGCCATCCATGCCATGAACTCAGACTAGCTTTAGAAACCAAAGACACGTATAAATCTGGGGAGAAAAATAAGACATAACACCCAACATTGATCTGAGCTTATTCATAATTATACTACCTACACAATGTTCCAGTGACATTGCCATCATACTGGCAAATACATTTACTGCCAGCTTCATAGCAGAGACACCTAATCCAAGTCCATTTACTCCTGATGGAATTCTGTCATGTGTTCATCTTCTGAATAAAGAATACCTCCTCCACGAGGCCTGACAACATACACAGTTGCCTAATTAATAGCACTAGGCAAGTATTTGACATGCTCACTCCTCAACCCCTTCAGTCAGAGCCTAACAACTGGCTTTGTTTCTTGGGAGTGGCCCACAGCTGTTGGAATGCCACCACGAGGGTGACCCCACCACTGAACCCCAGAATTGCAGATCTAGCAGCCTAACGAGACTTTATGCAAAGTCATAGGGCATATCATAACTGACCTAATTCACTATGATATCAAAAATCATTGCCCAGCAGTTTGAGTGTGTCAGTGGTAGATCTTTACTAATGAATCATGTGAATTTCTTTTTGAGGGTTATTCAGGCTGTAGACTGTAGGTTTTGTGTAAGCTATCCAAATAGTGCACCTTGACCTAACCAAGGCCTTTGATATCATACCATATTCAAGTAAAATAAGCAAGCTGAATTAGCTCCAAATGGACCTACATGTGGTTAGGTGGATAGCAAAGTGGCATAGGGACAGGACTGACAAGGTAAGACAGGGAGTACATCTTTGGAGTTCACAAATGTGACCAATGGAATTCCTCAGGCATCTGTGCTGGAACCTCTGCTATTCAGAATCTTCTTCTCATATCTCCACTAATCAAATGAGGATCTCTGATTAACAAAGATCATGGATGATTGCAAGCTGGATGTCATCATCAAGCCCCTCAATGACATACAGTCTCTCCAACAGTAGCTTACACTTGTTAATTGCAGGTGTATCAAAATGGACTCAAAAGCCAAAAGGTACAATATTGTAGCATTTGGTAAACATCCTTTAGCTGTAGCTTATAACACAGGTAACATGCCACTTCAAAGTGAAATGGTCATGAGATACTTGGGTACTTGGGTGGACAGCTGCATCACATTTGACCATCATGTTGCAATGGTAGTTAGGAAATCCTTTTACCTTGATAGCTCATAACAAAAGTTATTAACTCCAGATGTAAAGAAGTTCTAAACTCCTTTTACTCTGCACTGATTAGACCCATAATTGAGTACAACAATCTCTTTGGGATATGCCTTACTAAGCATATCAAGCAATTGTAAAGACCCCAGAAGTTTGTAACTAAAAAAAGGTTATGGGCTTAAAAGATCTCAAATACAAAGAAAAACTCAAGGCTTTCTCTCTGTACTCAGTTTCATATAGATTTATTATGGGTGGTCTGTGTCTTGCGTATAGGCCTATGAGGGATTCAGTAGCCCAAGAACTCTTATACCTCAACAAGTTAAACACCCAGATAACAACAGGTCCAGAGATCTGAAGCTACCCCAATAAATAAATAAGACAAGGATGAGGGCTTGCCCTCTCTGGAACAAACTCATTGTTCAAGTTAAGCAGTGTGATACACTGTCTACCCTTAAAAAAGAGCTGGATGTCTGGATGGGTATTCAAAAATTCACCCATTATGACTGGAATGGCCCTCCTTGAAAAGCGAGACAACACCTAAGGATAGGTACTGCGAAGGTGGAAATGGCTTTGTGGCCTAGGTGCCTTTACTCCTGTCATCTCCTTATTATACTGAGATGGGTTTGGAAATGCTTGTTTTTATGTCAGTATATTATTAAAAAACAGAGAAAATAAATATGTCAAAACATATACATATATATATATATATATATATATATATATATATATATATATATATATATATACACTAAGTAACCTCTGTCTTACCACACTCTGTGGGGAAAAAACTGTAATCCCTGGCATGTTCATCAAACCTGGATCTCAATTATACAACCTTCTCCCCCAGAAAAAAAATCTTAAATCAATATATAATAAACATATTATAACATGGCTGCTCCTGGGCCCAGATTACTCGTATTCCTACAATTCAGGGATATTGAGCCAAAGTTTGACACATTGCACCCAAAACTCTCAAATGTAAAACAAAATAGAACTTAGCTGAAGAGTCATGACATTAAATGCAACCTCCTGAATGCAGGCAGCACAGCCAATACAGTGGAGTTACTATACTTCTAACTAACTTCTCATAAACCTGATACAGTGGCAATCACTGAGTCCTAGCACAAATACAACATCACAGACTTACTTGCACCATTTTCCCCTTGGTACTAACATATTGTAATGTTAGACCACATAAAAGGGTTGGGGGACTGTGGAGGGAATACTCACCCTCTAGCAAAACAACATTCACCTCAAACTGCAAGTCCACTATTACTAAAGTATTAGTCTACCAGTACTAATTACTATACCCATTACAGGATCATCACAGACATTTCCCAATCACCCAAACCAACTCATGAAAAATATCCTTTACTCTAGTCTGCCTGCTACTCCAACAATATCAGACAATTTTTTTCTCTCCCCTTCCTGCCTACTACCCCAACCATATCAGACAATTTTCTCCCTCCCCTTTCTGCTTACTAGCTCAACCATATCAGACAATTTTTCTCTCTCACCTTCCTGCCTACTACTCCAACCATATCAGACAATTTTCTCCCTTCCCTTCCTGCCTACAACTCCAACCATATCAGACAATTTTCTCCCTCCCCTTCCTGCCTACTACTTCAACCATATCAGGCAATTTTCTCCCTTTCCTTCTGGCCTACTACTCCAGCTAGATCTGACAATTTTCTCTAAGCATTATAAATACTTTTCTTAAACCCATTCCAAGTAAGAGAAACATACTAATTCTTAATGAGTTCAATATTGACTCAAAAGGTCAGGGAGAGCCAGTGGATCTAGGCATTACCTAAGGGATTAATGAACCTACTGGTCGCAGAAAAAAATCCCAAAAGTCCAGTAACCACTGCATGTTTAACATTATAGTCTGCATGGGTTATGACAAAATCACAACCTTCATATATGCCAGTCATCTCTGCTGACCACTTACTCATAATCTTTACATTAGCCAGATCTCATCCCAAAACAACCATCATCTCCAATGTTACTCACACACAAAAAATGTCCAAATCAAAGTCAGCCTTGGGACAAATGACTGGATGCCAAGCCAATCAAATAGACTCTGTACTGCCACCAAACACCTCTCATTTCTACTAAAAAATCTGAAAGAAAATAATAGTTGCCAATTATGTCCAGGATTCATTAGACAACATTAATAAGTAGGTGAACGAAAAACTCAAGACCCTTCTTAAACTCCTGGATGCAGCTCTAGAAAGCTTGGGGAAAGATCTATCTTTCTTAGTGATTTAGTTAAAAAACACTCAACTTACTGCTGAAAAGAACAGGCCTACCTGTTTAATCATGCCTGTAAATTATGTTAAGATGCAAATGTTATGTCAGATGTAATCCCAGGAAGGTCTCTCTCAGACTTTAGTACAAGATATTCCAGTAACCAATCAACCTGACCTTATGATTTTCCTTATGCATTTTCTAAGATATAGTTTAGCACCCTAGCTTCCTGTAATAACCAATAAACACTAAATAAATATATGGTAAGCAAATAAATATTTCCATAGCAACTTTCCTTGCCTCAAGATCTGATGAGTTCATGAATTGTTAAAATCTATAATGGCTATAGTCAAGATTCATTCTATTACATTTTCAAATTTCAGTCATCCAGCATGCCCATCTGTTCTGATATCTGAGACTCAGTAGTTTTCTGATTAATTCCCCAAATCATGTAGCCATTCTTGACTTGAGGCCATTCTCAACCACCCCACCCCCTCAGTCCTGGGAAAAGATAGAAGAAAAAATAGTTTATATAACCAGTCCTTTCATATCCAGCAAAAATATGGGTCTTCTGCTTATACCAACTTAGATTCCAAGTGGGAAAAAGTACCATGATGTAAGTACGGATGATAACCAATAACAAACAGAACCATGAGTAGATTTTTCTGATAGGGACCTCTTCAGTGATGCAACAAAGTTTCAGCATTCTTAAATACTCCTTCCTTAAATCACATTTATTCATGGCAGGCTTCATCCCATAAGTAATAAAAAGATTCTTTAACTACCTCCAACACTGAGTTATTTCTTTAAAAAATTGTATCATCCCTGTCTTCCTCTGGTTCTCTGACCCACATTGTACCTAAAGAGTCACTGTTGGTACTGCTTATTTCTTCCCACTTCATCAGTTGTCTCCACTTGCTCTTTTTATCTGTGAGTAATTCTTTACATGAGTGCTATGGCCATTTACTGTAATTTCCCTATCTCCTTCCTCTATCAAAACACAACTTAAGTTACACCTCGAAAATCTTTCCCTCTAGCTACGTAAAAGGGGTGTGCTTGCTGATGGCAAAATAAACAAACAATCAAATATATAAATTAATAAATACATTAAAACAAGTATTTTGGAACAAAACAAACCCGTACTCTTCCAAACCACTGGAATATCAATAATACATTGTAAACCCTCTTGCATCCCCACCTCGAATATGTAGGTATTTGAATGAACCATTTTTTTACCTTGGAACAGCTCCATTGGATAACTAAACTCATAGCTAAACTCAGTACACTTCTCTTCTGGACTTCTCACATTATCTTCACAAGTGATGACTGAGGATGAGGTCACCATCTCTTATAGCTTCAACCTGAAGCTGTCTCTGTTTGTCACTAGGAAGACCAACTCTTATGAAAAAGTTCTAGCTGCAGGATGAAACTATAAGATTCTCCTCATTTACTGTCTTCCCAGGCTACAAGAATATTCCTACAAGAGTTCACAAACGTCTTCAATGACTTAACCTTAAAAACCTTATTGTTCTTAGTGACTGCAGTATCTGGGCTGATAATGAGCTGGTGACTCTTACCAAATAACCTAACAATTGGGTTTACTCATTTTACAACCTCTGTGATATACAAATTAAGGTAAACATTAGACCTTAATTCTAATTGCATGTGAAGACCTGTGATTATGTGGTGGAGCTGGTCTCATGGTCTGACCACATCCTTATCTGCTGTAGCTGGAACTACCACATTTTAGCCACCCCTCCAATGTTGAACTGACAGAATGCCACTTCTGGACATTTCCTCTACATTCCTTAAGTTCCTTTACAAGAATGGTGCCAGCGTTAACCCAACCTGTGTATATGCTATCTCACTGCAGGAGTGCAAGCTTTGGTATGATCAACACCTGTGTTCTCTGAGGCATGAAGAGTGGAGGCAGGACATCATTGGTGGTAGACTTGTCTTTGAAATGACCTTTCAGAAGAAGGCAGCATATCTAGCTAAAGAAGTCTCAGCAAGGGTCAACTGACCAGTCATTCTCTTTAGGGTGGTGGACATGTTGTACAACTCAACCTGCCTCACCATTCAAAGAGATTTATCTTCTCATCAGTATGAGATGGCTGCTATTTTTTCATTGACAAGACTCCCACTATTAGATCTGATTTTCCTCTACAGTAGACACTACTCCAATATCTACTATGGTTTGTCCTTCCTCTTGACTGGCACTTGCTCCTCTTATTTATGAAGATTTCTTAATTACGATTTAGGTAAGTGTTGCATGACTTGTGGATTTTTAATCAAAAAAAGTCTACATGTGCTGAGCTCAATAATATAAAAGATGCTGGAGTCCTCATTGAGGTTGGGTTTCTTCCATCTGTCTTGAATGAGGATCTTTTACCCCAATCTTCAAGGAAAATCTTTGGGCCTCCATGAATTTAATATTTCCATCATATCTCTAACCTTCCTTTTCTGGATAAAGTTCTTGAGAGAAGTTGTCTATATGCAGTTTTAGCCCTATCCTACAGATAACTGGTGCATGAACCCTTGTTAATCTGGGTTTTGCCCTCACCATAGTACTGGCATGGCTGTCGTCTAATTATGAACAATTTCCTGATGGTCAGAGGTCAGTTCTTTAACTGTGTTTTGTTTTTTTCTTATTTAAGTCTACCTTTAAAGAGAGTGGGGACAATCAGTCTTACATGTTCTTTACTGGCTTTGGCTGAAGGTTCACTTTCTAATCAATTTTAATGCAATTGCAGTCTTTCGCCATATACATTTTCCAACAGAAATTGTGTTCTCATTCATTTTGATCAAATAATCATCTATTTTCAGCTTGCCATATTACCAAACCATTTATTTTATTTTTTTATTTTATTTTATTTAAGTTTGATGACCGTGGAAGTCCACTGGGCCAAGAAGAGCCCGTTTTCAGTGGAGGCTCGGGGAGAAACGCTCCACAATAATTGCAAGTTACACTTCACATGTTACAAAAGAACATAGTTTATACAGCTAATTAAACATTTACAGATAAGCTCCATGATATTTGCAACTGGCGTGTCACAATGTTACAAAAATGAAAGACATAATTCAATACAGAAATTTCAACATTTACATAAAGTGAATATTTTTGTTATTAACTCAATTGTAGGTTTAACATTTCAAAATATACAGCTAATAGCCATTAGTAGGTTAGGAAAATATTATGCATGGAGAGGGTAAAAGTATATTTGAGATTGGAGAGTATAGTACAATAGTTTTAGAGAGAAAATTAGTTTTTGGTACGGGAGGGATTGTTTTGGGTGGGACGAAGTAATAGTAGAGGTAGTTGGATGCGTCAGTGCAAGGTGGAATGAGGGAATGGCTTAATTCATAATCCTATGCCCCACAACTAGTCTTCATCAATACATGAATAATTTTGTGATACAGTTTACCTCCTACCTCTATACTTCTAATATAAACATGATGATAGCCACATATATAATTTATGAACCTGCTTTATACCCACTCACCTGCAATATTATCATTTTCTGCCCTACCACATCATTCCCTCCCCTAAGTTTTTGAAGTGCTAATCATGTGATCTATTATTTATTTGACAAATCCACTAATGCACCTCTTCAAATGCCCAGTTTTCAACATCTCCTGACACATATGTATCTATTCTACTGTAATAGTTGTCTTTATTTTGCATGAATGTAATCTAGTAACCAAATGAATGTGTAATTGTCAATATATATTACTTACTATGTGCTCATGTATATTACTGAATATCTGTTTAAAAATGTTTGTAATACATTGGAGATTTTCTTCCTGAGTCTTCTCTGAATATAATTTTTTGAATAAACCCAGTCGAGCATGTCCAGTAAACTGAAGGAAAATAAAAATAAAAATACAAGGATTTTACAATCAATTATTATATATTTATATTTATTGTTATTTATTGTTTATTATCAGTTCATATACAACTTTAAGTATTTTTATGTCAGTTAATGGCATGTTGGTTAGAAGCAATTAATTAATATCAAAGTCAATTTAATTTATTGAAAAAATGCAATAGTCAGACTTCTTTTTTTATTTTCCAATGTTTCTTTTTTTAAACAAGAAAAATCTTTCTTAAATTATCACTTATGACACAGGCAATCATACATGTATATAAATGAAAACAAACCATACTGACACAGTCCCAGTTGCAAACATTATACATCACTTATAATCTACTCATTGTCAGAAAAGCATTACATAGCTCATTCAAATACTGCCTTCATTTAAACCTCATTCCTCTCCTGCGTGTATTGTTCCCACAATTCACATTTTTTCCTATGTAATTTGCTCCTACCCTTTTCTATAGATCCAATTTCCAGTTGTTGTATCTCTGTTACTATATTCACTACTTCTAGAATAGTTGGTTTAGACTTTGATTTCCATTTTCTAGTAATTGTTTTTTGGCAGCCACCATAATTAGACTCAGCAAGACGTTACCATGTCTAGGCAATTCTGATTCTGAATCATAGCTCAGAAAAAAATAATTTCCCTAGTTACACCAGTCTGCCTAGCCAGCACCTCTGACAGAGTAGTCTGCAGGAAATCTTTAAAATCTATAAACAGGAAAAAAGCACCAGCAAGCCGTAACCATTGTGTGCTGTGTTGTGCTTTGCTCATTGTGTGCTGTGTTGTGCTTTGCTCATTGTGTGCTGTGTTGTGCTTTGCTCATTGTGTGCTGTGTTGTGCTTTGCTCATTGTGTGCTGTGTTGTGCTTTGCTCATTGTGTGCTGTGTTGTGCTTTGCTCATTGTGTGCTGTGTTGTGCTTTGCTCATTGTGTGCTGTGTTGTGCTTTGCTCATTGTGTGCTGTGTTGTGCTTTGCTCATTGTGTGCTGTGTTGTGCTTTGCTTGCTGTAGAACACATTAAATGTTTTAAGGTGGTTACGGCTTGCTGGTGCTTTTTCCTGTTTATTGGTTTTGTTTTGGGCACCTCATCCTCCTGGACTTGGTTTTGAATCTTTAAAGTGTGCCAGCTCATTATACTCTAAGGAAATATGTTCCGAATTACCCCTTCTTCCCCATCACACCCTCAACATTTTCTGTCTACCTGAGGAAAAATTCTTCTTGGGGTATAAAAATATCCGCTAACACTTCCAAACAAAAATCCCAAATCTTCTATATTTTGTTGCACATTTGGAAGGCATACATATACCCCCATTCTTTCTTTGCTTCTATTGTAGATTCTGCTAAAAACTCTACCAGTGCTGGTATTTCATTTAGGACCCCCTATTTCTTTATCTTTGCCTATACTCTGATATCAATCCTCGATAAGGCAAGTAATCCCCAACCTGCAGTTCAAATATATTCTTGGCATCTTCCCATTCTATTACCTATCTCTCTCTAGTTATTTGCTCCCAATACCTTGGCTCCTTTGCCAGTTTTCTCCAATAAATTCCAGTCCCCTCTTGGCTATTGTCTGTATCCATAATTGGAGTCATTCCTACTGGCATAATCTCTTTTCTCCATTCCAGTGTTGACTTAGTTCTTAGAATACTTTCTGCTACTTTATAAATATAATATTCTGTATGATTATTGTTATTCTCCTTAAAGGTCTGCATGCAAAATCCTGGTCTCTCCTTGTTTCTTCAGCTTCCCCCTGTTTCATCATCACCCCTTTCCACTTTGAATTATAGTTTGCTGTTTGTGCTTTGCATAAGAGCCTTAACTATGTTGCTGTGAAATACCCCTTCAAATCGGGTAATCCCAATCCACCTTATTCTATTGGAAGAATCAGATTATCCCACCCGACTCTTGCTGTCTTCCCCTCCCAGATAAAATCCTTCAGCTGTTTATTAATTGCTATCCACATCTTCGCATCTGGTTGATAAAAATATGCCTGATGTGTATAAGACTAAAGGAACTAAAACATTTTAACTGCTTGTATCTTACTATCCATATCCATATAATAGAGCTTCCATTTTCTCATTTTTTTGTATTATCTTTTGTTTAGTCTCTTCCCACATATCCTTAGCTGCCGCACTGGAATCATTTTTAATCCATACTCCCAAATACTTTATTTTATTGTGTTCCCATAAATACGGATTTTGCTGAACCAATTCATGTGTGGGTACATTATTTGCAGATATTGCCTTTTTTTTTAGCTTTATTAATTTTGTATCCCAGAAATATCTGAAACTGTCTCAAAATGTTTCACAGCACTGTAATGTCCCTTTCTGGTTCTGTCAGGTATAAAATAATGTCATCTACAAATAGAGCCAGCTTTTCTTGACTACCATACCAATTATACCCTTGAATTTCTAAAATCCTTATTTTCTTTGCCAGTGGTTCGAAATATAATGCAAAAAACAAAGGCGAAAGAGGACAACCCTGCCTAATTCCTCTGCTCAAGCAGAAATTATCAGAGAGGACCCCACCCTCTTTAATTTTTGCCTTGGATCCCTCATATATTCTCCTAATCAACCTTATAATTTAATCAGGGAATGCAAATGCTTCCATTGCCCTACTCGTAAAGTCCCAACTCACTCTGTCAGATGCTTTCTCTGCATCAAGACCTACCAACAACAGTAGTATTTTATTACAGTCTGCTTTAGTCTGGATAATAGTCAAAGACTTTTTGATATTGTAATATATGTATGACCTGATGATCTTTCACTTATATTACTAGCATCTGATAAACCTTAACAGCACTGCAACCTATAGCCTACAGAATTCATACATGGGCAACTATATGTCTGAGAAGAGAAACATCACTGTGCAGTGCTCAAGAAAGCTAAATGGCTCCAAACCAAATAAAGGACTGATCTCATTCTGGGATTTTTTTTCTCTTTTAACTGAATATGCTTGCAACCTTGCCAGTCAGCTAACCTCTTCCACTTCTGAACATAGTTTATAACTTCTTGTTGGTAATGTCATGGGCCCATACCATCTCCCTCTGGTAATGTCTTGAGCCCATACCATCCCTCTCAGGTAATGTCATGAGCCCATACCATCCCCCTCAGGTAATATCATGAGCCCATGCCATCCCCCTCTGGTAATGTCATGAGCCCATACCATCCCCCTATGGTAATGTCATGAGCCCATACCATCCCCCTCAGGTAATGTCATGAGCCCATCCCATCCCCCTCTGGTAATGTCATGAGCCCATACCATCCCCCACTGGTAATGTCATGAGCCCATACCATCCCCCTCTGGTAATGTCATGAGCCCATACCATCCCCCTCTGGTAATGTCATGAGCCCATCCCATCCCGCTCTGGTAATGTCATGACCCCATACCATCCTCCTCTGGTAATGTCATGAGCCCATACCATCCCCCTCAGGTAATGTCATGAGCCCATACCATCCCCCTCTGGTAATGTCATGAGCCAATAGCATCCCCCTCAGGTAATGTCATGAGCCCATACCATCCCCCTCTGGTAATGTCATGAGCCCATACCATCCCCCTCAGGTAATGTCATGAGCCCATACCATCCCCCTCTGGTAATGTCATGAGCCCATACCATCTCCCTCTGGTAATGTCATGAACCCATACCATCCCCCTCTGGTAATGTCATGAGCCCATCCCATCCCCCTCTGGTAATGTCATGAGCCCATACCATCCCCCTCAGGTAATGTCATGAGCCCATACCATCCCCCTCTGGTAATGTCATGAGCCCATACCATCCCCCTCTGGTAATGTCATGAGCCCATACCATCCCCCTCTGGTAATGTCATGAGCCCATACCATCCCCCTCTGGTAATGTCATGAGCCCATACCATCCCCCTATAAGCTATACATAAGGTACTGCTGTATTGCTCATACATAGTTCTAAGATCCAAGCTGTGTGGTTGACCCTAACCTTCCTCATAATTCTTATAGTCTAGAAGGATGTTTGCAAAAACATCTCCACCATCTCAGAAAAAGGTCCACGTGTAGCTGCTTTAGCTGCCTTTTTAGTTACTTATGCTTTCACGTTCCATCTCTTCTTCTTCTCTTATAATCTCTCTGCCTCCTTGCTATCAAAGCTATTTCAATTGATAATTCTCATTAGCAATCATTTGCTTGACTCATTACCAATACAGCAGCATAGGTTAACAGTCGGTCACAGTAATTTTTTTTTTGGCTGTGTATTAATTACATTGTGTCACACAATATTTCTCATCTATTAACCAATTTTCTGTATGTCACATACTGAAAAAATATTTTCTCTTTACTTGTAAAATATTTTACATTTTGTGCAATCTGTCAATGTCTAAAATATGTCCTGTAATGGATCTCTATATTACTATGGTTATTCAATTATGTCCATAAATAAATACATAGGTAGATAAATCCATTTTAATGTGCTTGTTTCCCTCCTTCTCTTTTGACCAGAAAGCCTCTCTCTTTCAGACTAAATCATTCACCCCCCATCTATGGTATCTCCCATGGACAACCCCCCCCCATATGTGGCATCTTCCAGTGATTGCAAGTGCTGGACAGAGGGACTACAATGTAAACAACCTTGTATGAGACTTGTGTCCTTGCCAGTATCTTGGAAATGTGGAAATTTATTATACACTAACTCACCCCTGGTAGCTAATGTGAGCATCCTCATTGTTTCATTGGCACATTATGATGTCCTTCCTCTATATTGGCATTGGCTTTGGATGACCTGATCTTCTGCCATGGGTATTGGGAATGCCATTATGTGTTGGAAAAATTGGACTAGAGGCCACTATTTCCCTCCCGCAGATGAGCAAAACAGTGTAAACTGCTTACTGTCACCCTTTCATGACTGGCTCTCCCTGTGTTGTGAGTCACTACTGGAACTCAGGTCATCTGGGTGACAGGGCTTTATTCTTTTATGCCACAAGACTGGGATCTAAACAGCTAGAAAAATAACTCAAATAAACCAAAATTAAGTAAAAGGTAAAAGCCTGATACTAGCTATTTTATGATGATTAAACTTATGACAATATTTTAATCTGCACTATATTCTTTTGTCTGTATCAAGGACATTTGCATACAGAATTTGGTTTGCTCTATTCAAGCCTAAAATGTTTCCTCCTGCTAAAATGCACAGCTTCCTTTCCCACTGTTTGAATTTGAAAGGAAAAGAAACAGTAGCAGTCATTTTCATCTCCCAAAAGTATTTTTATCACTTCCCAAACATCTGTTTCTGATTATACCGTCTCTCTTTTTAGATCTAGAATGAAGTTGTATTGTAAGCTAAACTGTTAAATATACATTTTTATATATACACTAATGGTATTTGCTTTATTATTTTCTATGTATTTAATCTGTCCCATACTCCTCCATGCATTGTCTTCCCAGCTTGAAGTTGAGTGATACTCATGGATCTTTTTTTTAAAAGAGTGATTTATAAAAATTGCATTGATGTAGTTGGCAAGATACAAGCAGACTTCTCAGAAAGCCCGGCTATTCATCATCATTGTATGCTATTAATAAATCATGGTTCTGTTAGACTGTGGATGAATAACATCACCCTGCTCCTATAAGAGAGACTGCTGTCATCTTTCCGTGGGATGCTGATTCACCAAGTCTGGTCCCTCATACCACAGCAATGGCAATATGTAGTTTGTGATGGTAAAATTTTAGATCAAGCCAAGCAGAAACTTCGCAGTGTGGAGGATGTCAAGTTCACTCCTTGAAATATGTTATGCACTTAGTTCACTAAAAAAAAAATTGAATTTTAAAATATGTACTACAAAATAATAAAATAAAATAGTAGACAATCCACAGCTGAGTTAAGAAAGGAATATTATTTAATGAAAGACACAAACAAGCAATTCTAGCTGAGTATAAAGTTTGTTTTGGACCCGGTATAGGTTGCATACTGGGTTTTCTGACACTTCAAGGGATACCACGGATTTTTCTTTCTAAAATTTTAGACCGGGGTACCTTAGCTATGTATAATGCTAATGCGGAGATTCAGTGCAGCAAATGCTTTCATTGACTGTATTACTAGTGCATCACTGCTGAGGGAGGGGGCTGTGTATTGTTGTAGTACTGGGCTTGACTATGCCACAGGGAATCCTTTTGTTTGTAGCTAAGTTTTCCCAGTAAAAGATTTTTTTTTTCTTTTTTAAATTCAGCTTTACTGTGTTCTTCATCGTTGTTAGCTAAGGAGCACTTTGGCAGTGAAGGGGAATTGGTGCAGTCACAAGCAATATCCCATCTGTAGATAGGTGGTGTACAACCCAAACGTTACATCACTGGAACCAGCCCATATGCAGTTAGAGCAGCGCTTGCAAATTCTGTATGATATGAGTGGGGTTCATTTCCATGTTTACTTCATAAACAGAGTACTGTGGATACACAGTGGAGGGAAACTGCTTGCCACACTCTGCACCATTTTCTGTTTTTATAGTGTATTTGTACAAAATACATATAAATAGCACCTACAGACTACCTTCAACAGTTTACAACAAGAAAGTGATTCTTGTGGAGGGGAAATTCCTCCATACCCCTCTCTCCTGCTTAGGACAGTCATCTCCACCATCACTGCATCAAACAGTGTAAGATTGTTACACACACACACACACACACACACACACACACACACACACACACACACACACACACACACACACACACACACACACACACACATACACACACACGCACACACACACACACACACACACACACACACACACACACACACACACACACACACACACACACACACACACACACATATCTGTGTATACAAAATAAATATATTTATATTTATTTGTATGTATATAATCTTTCAGATCATTGGATCAATTGTTTATTTCTTGTGAAGATAAGAAAAAAAGGCAACAGATGCCAAAATAGACTATTTCCAAACGAATGTCTTAGGATATTACCATTGGTTATACTCACTATTACAAATCTATTCCAGGCAGGGTCAAGGCTCACTCTACCAGGACCTTGGCTTCTTCTTATGGCTTTTTGGAAAGGGTTAAATTATAGACGTATTCTTAATTTTGTGTTATAGAAACTAACATTTGTTCCATTTGATCCAACTAATCTGGTTGATGTGAGGTTCTTAATATGGAAAATTGTGCTATTGATTGCTCTAACCTCTACAAGAAGGGTATCAGAGTTGCAGGCTTTTATGGTGCGTCAAACCCTACGTTATTTCCACAAAGAGACAGTTTCTTTGAGAACTAATCCTTCTTTTCTGCCTAAAGTGGTGTTTGTGGGTACCCAGGGTATACAGTATTCTTTCTCCCTCATTTTTCGGTTCAGTAAAGAAAACAGGAAGATGGATAGTGTGACTTAAAGTAAACTCGGATACCAGTGCCTACTAGTGCCTTGAAGTTGTAATGTACCTTTGTCATTCATGTTAGCTGCTGCTAAGTAAAGTATGGAAGGCTTTCTGGGATGGGATTTACAGGACTGAAAAAATATTTCACATCATATATGGCAGCAGCACTGCAAAGCTTTGTCCTCAAAGCGAGTTGTCATTTCCCAAAAGTGTTCATTCACTGTGAATGCAGATAGAAAGGCTGTAGCAGCTACAAAGCAGGGGGATATTGCAGAGGAGAAAATGCATATTTTAGACATTTTTTCAAGCTATCATCTACGAGTATAAGATAACATGGACAGTTACTGCTGAAGCTGCAGACTTAGGACTGCCTTTTCACTTGTCTTGATACTAAGAAACCTAGAAGTGCAAGTATTTGTGAAGAACCTTTAGCCAAAACTTGGCAAGTACTTGGTAGGACATGATCCATGCTACTGCTTCTCCATCTATCTCTCTCTCTTATTTATTTATTTATTTATTTTTTCCTTTTTGGACGTTTTTGCCAGCATCATATTTGTAAGAAGGTTCTTTCAGTATATAACAAATTTAATACCTGCAAAATCTGCATTTAAGATAATAATCCAGTTTTTATTTACTCTTTTTGCAGCACCCATTCTCTCACAGATACACATGCATGTGCGTACACACACACACACACACATACACACATACACACACACAAGCACACACACACATACACACTACGTATATTATATTGCACACACACACAAACACACACACACACACACACACACACACACACACACACACACACAAACATACACACTACGTCTAGAATACACACACACACACACACACACACACACACACACACACACACACACACACACACACACACACACACACACACACACAAACATACATCTATACACTCATGTACCATGATTAAATTAAAGTATTGCTCACAAATGAAGCGGATTTTGCTAATTTGCCAATGGTGTGATATACTATTCCTAACTGAAATGAAATCCAGCAATGGAAGACCTGTCTTCTCTTCACTTTGTTATATGTCATGCATTAAGGTAATACCAGACCAATGTTACACATGTTAAAATGATAATATCAGCATCATATAGCTAGCCTCATCACACACATTTTTAACTTACAAATTGGTCTGGACAGGACTGAATCCATGATTTCCCAAACAATACAAGTGCGACTATAAATTTCTTCTACGTGGCTCTCCAGCAAGGTAGGAGATGGGATAACCAACTCTCTCCCATTCTGTAGGACAAAATACCCCAAAAGCCACTACTGTGTTATAATGCCGAAAACAATACAATGTCACTTCCTCAGTTTCCATTTATGATGTGAACCCAAACACCTAGTGACTGTATGTTCACCATTAACATATTTCTTAATTGTTCTGATTCACTCAACTTTATTCAGCTTCAGAAGGGCCCTCTGATTTACCCCATTTATGTGTTTTCTCAAAGCAGGCAACACGAGAAAGCATAATCTATGTTTGATACCTATAAAAATGTCACGTGTGTGTCTGTGTGTGTGTGTGTGTGTGTGTGTGTGTGTGTGTGTGTGTGTGTGTGTGTGTGTGTGTGTGTGAGGGGTGTCATAATATAAAAGACTCTGTGCACATTTCGTAAGAGAAAACCCATTTTATTGAGAACTAATCCCAAAAAACTGCTAACAATAGGCAGGTCACAAGAATGTAAATTAGTTGAGAACAAACACCCTGCATTCACTGTAGGAAAAAGTGATGCATAGGTGCACTTCTTCCTCTACAGCAGAAATCATAAAACAGGAGTAGATTTTTCCCAGTAGAACCAAACAAATACCAAAATGGTTCTAGCTGTAGTCTTCCTGCACTATAGGGATGTTACCTAAGATATAAGCAAATGTGAAGGAAGTTCTCAATAGTACAGGAAAAAACACAACATCATGCTTTTATTCTTTATGAATAGGAATAGGGATCTACCCCCATATGCATCATCACCCAAATTCTTATATACATGGGCAAGCAGATGGGTAAGTCTGAGGCTGAAGTAGCAAAACACAATGACATATACAGTACTTTAAATAAATAGCAGAAGTAAGAAGCTTATCTCTGTGTCTGATGAGCACAATTACATACTGGAGCACCAGCATTGCCAACGTGATACAGATCCCTAGGATATTGCAACTCATTTTTCCTGTTAATAGTACTGAAACTCCCATTTCTTCCAAGCATCCTCCATTACCCTTTGTAGAAGCCCATTGATTAAAACACAGATGTTCATAAAGTCAGGGATAAATGAGTGCCTGAAGCCTAACCAGACACTAACAAAATAATAAATACAGAAGATTCTTTGAGTATTTGGGTAAATGTCACCTGAATCCTCAACATGGGTAACTGAACAGATTCATACCTCTCATGTTTAATTATTCCAACTTTGTGGCACACATCCTTGGTAGAAAGGGATGCCCTATCCCAGGCTTGTACTTCTAAGTGGAAGTCATTTGGATGCTTCTGGCACTTGACCTTTCAGTCATGACTTTCAGAAACATAATGCTTTACTTGTCGATTTCACAATGTTATCCCATACCCCTGTATATTCCAAAAACACTTGTGGAAGGGACAGGAGTAGCCATCAATGGGAACAACTGCTGATAATGTATTTTTTCAGTAATCTGCTTCCATATCATATATGCCAGTGAGAATCTTGTGAACCGTTTACTTTATATGAAGATATAAACAATGTGTGACTCTGCAATGGACTAAGCAGATAATAGAAGATTTGACTTAATTTTGTAAATGATACCTCAAATCACGCCTTTAAACACTGCATCTTAAACTATGAATTACTTTGGAGATCGTTAATCAAATGACACACTTGTAGATTTTACTTGAACTGAATATATAATTATAGCTTTTACAACCTGAATAACACTTCTGTATGAAGCACTAAACATTGTTACATTCCAGAAGCAGTAGGCCTGCATATGCAGATAATGCTATGTTGATGAATGTACTGGCTCTCACAGAAGAATGAACTGCAATTGCAGAACTGTAGTTTGGATGAAATGTCAAGAAGCTTAGATAAAGTTAACAAATGTCAGAAAATTTGCTTTATTAACATACAATAGCATACTGCAAAATTACTACTGAAACAAATCAACAAGGCTGAAACTCAGAACTGAATCTGAATTCTTTCAAATTATTTATTTATTCAAGTCCACAAATTTCTGTTTGGGAAAGAATTCTTCTTGTTACGTAAGTACCTTTTTTTTTGCCATGTCAGAAAATTAAAACAATACTGACATACCAGTTTCTTGACTTGTCAAGCAGGATAATGGTTTTAAGTAGTAGGAATGCAAAGACTCTAACAGCTAACTGATCATGTTATAACTTGCATTGTAAGCGTATCCCCTTCAGTTTGACCTCTAGAAATATAAAACAACATCTAACGCCGACTCTCTACTGCAAATAAATGAGAAAAGCAAGGCCTGCCCATGAAGGAAAATAACAAAGTATGTATTGCACACATCACAAAATGTCTTATTTCATGACTTGGCAATTTATTGTGTCATGATCGTTTGAAACACACTGTTATAGAGCAATATTACTTTTGGCAATCGTTGTCTGGTAAAAATACAACAGAGGCAGCCGCTTTAAAATTTGTTTCACATTACTTGTAAGAAGATTAGCGACTGTGTTTTTGAATCAATGAATTTATAGTTTTAGCTAATTTCAAATGAAGTGAATTGTTATGGAAACTTCAAAATAAGTTCACATAATTCATCATATACATTGCAGATGTCTAAAGATAATCAGTGCTTGACAGAACACATGCATGAAAATTGTGGTTGGTCGGAAATCACTTAGCATCACAATTGATGATGTGTTTGACTTTGCGAATGGGATAAGTCGCTGTACTCCGATCTGTTTGACTTTGTGAATGGGATGAGAGGTGCTAGTACTTAATGAATGTGTTGCATTAAGCCTGCTCACTGAGTTTCTATACCTGCGCTAAGGAATTTAAAAAGAATAGTGCAATTCAGTATAAGTGAATGAAGCGGTAGTTCCAGAAGTAATAGCAGTTTAGCCACCAAATCTATTACTGAAGAGTACTTCTCATGTTACTACAAGTACTAGGCAGAGTTTGCTTGGCCTTCATCTGTCTTTTTCTCCTTCACAGTTTGCTATCATTGCAACTTTATTAAAGTACATAGCATGATTAAATGTGATAGGCAGTTCCTGAGTCATTTTTATCAACAACTCCTTTCTATACTCTTAATCAAGCAATGTGTGGTTACTGTACTAGCCACTGATGAATGTAATCAAATGACTGAATAAAATGTCCTTTCAACTGCACTATTTATTGTAACACACTGTGCTCCTTATAGTATATTTACTTTTTGCTCCTTTCTTGGCCTTAAAACTGAACACTATTAACTTTTTGACTCTGTACTGTATGTACTGTACTGTATTTACTGTATTTACTGTATTTGCTGTACTAATCTTTGTGGACCTTTTTTCCCCAGGCCTCCACTGAAAATGGGATCCATGCCCAGTCAGACTTTTCCTGGTAAACAAATGTAAACTAAATAAATAAAGAAATACATTTTGACATAGCAGCACCACATATGGTATTCTCCCACATAATATTTCACAGACAAAGTTTTCATACCAATAGAGTATTAGAAACATATCCTTTCAAAAGACAAGATTCATAAAGATGATCATGGCTGCTCAGGACTGGTACATAGAGAAAAACACACTCCAAGCCCTATAAAGTTCAGTGAATCCCCAGTAAAGTATGGAAAAAATACAACTGCAGCACACAGCCATATAATGTACTTCAACTATGCATATATATGTATACATACATATATATATATATATATATATATATATATATATATATATATATATATATACATTTGACATTTGTTAACTAAGTGGACTGATCCTAGACTTATCTACAACCTGATCCACAGCAGAAATACAGGAACAATCAAAAAAGAGGTTCTCTACATGCTATTGAGTCACTCTTCTCTGATGGTCAGGTTTAAAATGGTATGGCTGTTTGCCATTGAAAAGCAGAGCTGGTGAAGGCTCTATGTGTGTGTGGCATTGATTCCTTTATTTTTGGAGGTGTCTTCCTTCTTTGTGTTTATGTTATTGTGTAATGGATATATATATATATATATATATATATATATATATATATATATATATATATATATATATATATATATCTATAGACACAAACACACACACCCACACACACACACACACACACACACACACACACACACACACACACACACACACACACATACACACACACGTTTGGGGATGGGATGGGGGCTTGCCTCCCACATCAGGGGTGCTTGCCCCTCTGCAAGAAACTTCTACAGTTTAATTTTTCACCTTTGTTGTTCAGATATTAATCTGCATCTAACCCTCAGTCTCTGTGGTAGTTCTAAAAATTAAAAACCACCACAGTTGAGCAAAAAACCTTTATATAAAACAAAGCTTTCAGGTTAAACACCCTTTCTCAGTGTTACATACAGGTTCATTTAAAAAGCAGTTTATATAAGAGCCTAATGCAATCACATGACTAGCAGCCCAAAAATCATGTGATCAACTAATATTTCAAGCAAAACTCATATACAAAAGTATACATATACACACATATAAATTATTGAAAAACTTTATATACATTTTACATATATCTAAAAATAAATTATAAAATAACAAATTATAAAAAATTAAAAATTAAAAATTAAGTGTAACGCATTATCTTAATTTTATACGCTGTATCCTAGCCAATATAGGCTTCAAGGAAACAGCGCTGTTCAGACCTGGTGAGACATCCGCTGTTAATCTAATAATCCACTCAAACTCCCTTATTTCTAAAGAATTGCCAATATCTCCACCTCTATCTGTTACCTGAACACTATCAATAACTTTAAATTTAAAGCCATGATTCAATCCACATGCGTTCATATGTTTATATAGGGCATTATTCTCACTAGCCCTTCTTATCTCCGATTTACCCTCTATTATACGTTCCTTCAGTTTTCTAGTCATTTTTCCCACATAAAAGGAAGAGCAGGCAACACAGGTAGCAAGATAAACAACATTATTGGTTAAGCAAGCAGCTGATATATGAAAAATAAAGATCTTATTCGTCGTTGGATGTACAAAAATATTATTTCCTTGTGTGTTATTAATATTATTAGGCATGATGTCGCCACAACAACTACAATTATAACAACAAAATGTGCCCTTCCTTGCCATACCATATTGATTTTGTGTATTTCCATTAAAATCCTTATAACATAGTATGCTTTTTAATGTCCTCATATTTCTATATGCAAATTGCGGCTTTTTTCCTAAAATTACCCTAATTTCCTCTGATGCCATTAATACCATCCAATATTTATTGATAATACCCCTAACTAAACATGTCATGGTATTATAAGAAGTAACATATCTTAATTTGCCATCCCCCAATACAGTACCATCATTACTACCTTCACGTTCTTCACCAAATAGAAAAGTAGGTTTATACGTAGTGTATCTATTGTTCAGTACTTCAGTCTTAATATTAGTTAAAACATCAATCCCATAGCCACTATCTATAAATTCTTTACACACATCATCTATCTGATCTAGGAAAAGCAAATCATCAGTGTTTAACCTACTTACTCTAACTAATTGTGCCTTAACTATTCCCCTAAACACATGCGGAGCATGCATGCTGGAACCATGCAGGTATCTACCTGCACTGACCTCTTTTTTATGTATACTTGTGCTAATACAACCACTCCGAATTCCTATATTAACATCTAAAAAACTTATTACACTATTGGAAAACTCCATATTAAATTTCAAAAAAGTGGTAGTACTGTTCAAATATTAAACGAATTCAGAAAGTTCAGAGATGGGTCCTTTCCAAATGAGGAAACAATCATCTACAAATCTTTGATAAAAACATACATTTTGATTTAAAAATGCAGTACCATTATTTATGTAAGCCCTCTCCCACTGATATAAAACCAAATTTGCATATGTGTTTGCAACTGGTGTGCCCATTGCAACTGGTGTGCCCATTTGTTATTTTATAATTTGTTTTTTTTAGATATATGTAAAATGTATATAAAGTTTTTCAATAGTTTATATGTGTGTATATGTATACTTTTGTATATGAGTTTTGTTTGGAATGTTAGTTGATCACATGATTTTTGGGCTGCTAGTCATGTGATTGCGTTAGGCTCTTATATAAACTGCTTTTTAAATTAACCTGTATGTAACATTGAGAAAGGGTGTTTAACCTGAAAGCTTTGTTTTTTATATAAAGTTTTTTTGCTCAACTGTGGTGGTTTTTGTTGGACGATTTTATTCAGCTGTTGTTATTTTGATATCTGAAACTGTGCTGAACTGTTGGGACTATTAACAGACTCTTTGCAGCCCAGATGGATACCATCAATCGTTTAAAGTCTTTGTTTGAGACGGAAGTAAATCCTTTACTACAGCTTGTATCTGCACCAAATGCTGACCCTGAAGCAGCATCTCTGGCTTCCCCAGAAAATACAGCAGATTTTGGGAGAAAGATGCAGTTACTGGAGAGGAAAGTGGGTGCGTACAAACGTTTACAGTGGCAGCGTTTCAGCTTTGCAGCTTATTTGGATAAGGGCATAGTTCCTCGTGGCCTTAGAGTTTTAAAAATGCCCTCATATGGGAATGCTTATCCCGAACTGTTAAAACGCTGGCAACGCCTGAATTTGAAACTAAGTTTAGACTATATGGTTTTGATGAATTACTTTTTTTCTACTATAGAAAATGACTTAAAAACAGAAATAATTGCTATGGAAGATGAACTAATGCTAATGCAATGTTTTAAAAGTATGATACCAGTTTATCAGCAGATGATGGACAGGTTACATACTCTTGATGACCGTTTGGAGGCCATCAAGAAATGTAAATTGTTGAGGGATATGGGGGATTTCCAGAAGGGTAATATTTTTTCCTGGCCAAAACATGATGTGCTGGTTCCTAAAATGCAAAATGTTAATAATAAAAGTGTGTCCACAGACTATAAAGTGCCTTTGGACAGTCTGGACGAATTTCCTGAATTGTTGTCTACAAATTCACTATTGACTACACGTGTATTAGCAGTTGCGACACCGAATGACGACGTCATTGTGACCACGCCTCCTTCTGCTGTAGTTGTTTCTCAGGCTGAAGGAATAGATGTGGCTACGCGTACATCGGTGGATGGAATTACAAGTGATTTAGAATGTAAAAATGAGAAAAGTGATGAAACAAGAAGATTGCACCAGTCTACGATAAGTTTTTTCAGAAGCCCTTCCAGCTACAACAAGCTGAAAGGGTTAAAGAGCGTTCAACGTCGAGAGGGAGAACTCTAACGAAGGAAACGCCACTTTCAAACAAAAGGAAGAACAACAGTCCGTTAAAACAAATGAAGGTAGACCGAAGATAGTGGCAAGTACTTTAAATTTGTCTGACTTTGATTTACATAAGGCGCATTATACGCTTTTGCAAAAGGGCCTTGGTTTCATTCCTACAACTTGTGATGACATTGTGAGTGCCCTAATAGATCTTAAGCAATTTGTAAGGAACATGAGCTTGAAGTTAATATTTAAGGGTAATAATTGTTCACTATCTGATTGTAAGAGATGCAGTACGTTTATACCAATGAACACACCAGTCCTATCAGCATTTTATAATTTGTGTGAAAAAGATCTGAGAAGTGTATATAATAATAAAAAAATTAGGAAGAATTATAATCTTATGTATTCTGAATTTTTAGCATTAAAAGATTTTAAATCAAACTCTAACATAGTAATTAAGCAGGCTGATAAGGGGGAGTTACGGTGGTAATGAACAGGTCTAATTATATGTTATCTGTATCGAAATTATTAGCAGATACTACAGCATTTAAGTCAATAACACCTATTGATGTAAAGAAATGTATTGGGTATATAAATATGTGTATTTATGACATGCAGTTGTCTGGTGATATAAATTTGGACTTGTTTCATTTTTTGACTGTTTCTTGCCCTATTGTACCTCAGTTATATGGGATACCAAAAATACATAAATCACAGATTGATCCCCCAATGAGACCTATAGTCTCGGGTAAAGGCTGGATAACTGAGCCTATTTCAATATATTTGCAGAAGCAATTGCAACCTTTATTAACTCAATGTGAAACTGTTCTAAAGGATACTACAGATTTTATACTGAAATTAAAGCGATGGTATGGAAATTTGGGTGGATCTGGTATAGTTGAAAATAGCATAGTGTTAGTAACTATGGATATTTCCTCACTTTTTACGGTCATTCCAAATGATTATGGAGTTAATTCTATCCGTGAGTTCTTGATTCAACATTCCACTTTTTCATCTAGATATATTGAGAGCATTTGTTCTCTATTAGATGTAGTATTGTCTAATAATGTTTTTTTGTTTAACAAACAACATTATTTGCAGTTAACTGGTGTTGCAATGGGCACACCAGTTGCAAACACATATGCAAATTTGGTTTTATATCAGTGGGAGAGGGCTTACATAAATAATGGTACTGCATTTTTAAATCAAAATGTATGTTTTTATCAAAGATTTGTAGATGATTGTTTCCTCATTTGGAAAGGACCCATCTCTGAACTTTCTGAATTCGTTTAATATTTGAACAGTACTACCACTTTTTTGAAATTTAATATGGAGTTTTCCAATAGTGTAATAAGTTTTTTAGATGTTAATATAGGAATTCGGAGTGGTTGTATTAGCACAAGTATACATAAAAAAGAGGTCAGTGCAGGTAGATACCTGCATGGTTCCAGCATGCATGCTCCGCATGTGTTTAGGGGAATAGTTAAGGCACAATTAGTTAGAGTAAGTAGGTTAAACACTGATGATTTGCTTTTCCTAGATCAGATAGATGATGTGTGTAAAGAATTTATAGATAGTGGCTATGGGATTGATGTTTTAACTAATATTAAGACTGAAGTACTGAACAATAGATACACTACGTATAAACCTACTTTTCTATTTGGTGAAGAATGTGAAGGTAATAATGATGGTACTGTATTGGGGGATGGCAAATTAAGATATGTTACTTCTTATAATACCATGACATGTTTAGTTAGGGGTATTATCAATAAATATTGGATGGTATTAATGGCATCAGAGGAAATTAGGGTAATTTTAGGAAAAAAGCCGCAATTTGCATATAGAAATATGAGAACATTAAAAAGCATACTATGTTATTAGGATTTTAATGGAAATACACAAAATCAATATGGTATGGCAAGGAAGGGCACATTTTGTTGTTATAATTGTAGTTGTTGTGGCGACATCATGCCTAATAATATTAATAACACACAAGGAAATAATATTTTTGTACATCCAACGACGAATAAGATCTTTATTTTTCATATATCAGCTACTTGCTTAACCAATAATGTTGCTTATCTTGCTACCTGTGTTGCCTGCTCTTCCTTTTATGTGGGAAAAATGACTAGAAAACTGAAGGAACGTATAATAGAGCGTAAATCGGAGATAAGAAGGGCTAGTGAGAATAATGCCCTATATAAATATATGAACGCATGTGGATTGAATCATGGCTTTAAATTTAGGGTTATTGATATTGTTCAGGTAACGGATAGAGGTGGAGATATTGGCAATTCTTTAGAAATAAGGGAGTTTGAGTGGATTATTAGATTAACAGCGGATGTCTCACCAGGTCTGAACAGCGCTGTTTCCTTGAAGCCTATATTGGCTAGGATACAGCATATAAAATTAAGATAATGCGTTACACTTAATTTTTAATTTTTAATTTTTTATAATTTGTTATTTTATAATTTGTTATTTTTAGGTATATGTAAAATGTATATAAAGTTTTTCAATAATTTATATGTGTGTATATGTATACTTTTGTATATGAGTTTTGTTTGGAATGTTAGTTGATCACATGATTTTTGGGCTGCTAGTCATGTGATTGCGTTAGGCTCTTATATAAACTGCTTTTTAAATGAACCTATATGTAACATTGAGAAAGGGTGTTTAACCTGAAAGCTTTGTTTTATATAAAGGTTTTTTGCTCAACTGTGGTGGTTTTTGTTGGACGATTTTATTCAGCTGTTGTTATTTTCAGTTCTAAAAATTAACCACAGCAGTTAGAACAAAGTATATTTATGTGTGCTGGGGATACAGGCAATACACTCTGAAGAAGTCCTGTAGTACTGTTTGGGATGAAAGCACTTAGTGTGATATTTATAGTTGTGTTTTTTTGGGTAATAAACAGTTATGTGGAATAAATAACCACGTGGACACCTTTCCTGTTTAGATTACTGTTGGAATCATTTTTTATTGCTACCTGGCTGGGGACTTTGCTGTTGTTTAATTGGTTTGCGTGCTCGTTCTTCAAGTCCGACAGCTCTGCATTTGTTTTAAAGTCAGTAATGGAGGAGAACAAAGAAACGCTGTCATAGTAAATAATCTGATGGATTGTCAGAACAAGAGTAAGTGTATTTATAGTTTAGTAGTTGAATAACCTATATTGCTCATTGTAAAATTTTATTATACTGCATACAGTCAATGCTCTATTATTGTTTTCTGTGCCAAAATCACAATATAACTTAGTAAACTGATAAACTGATTAGTAGTAGGTTGAACTAAATTGCAATGTATGTTTACAATGAATTTGCAATGTTTACAATATTTACAATATCTACAGAATTATAATATGTAATATGAAAAGTAGCCACAAGAAACATTTATATGGAAAAATAGATTGCATGAATAATGCAAGGTTTCTTAGACTATATATTTATGTACAATGGAAAGTTATTTTTTTATTATCTATTGCTCATTCTACAAGTGGAACTGAACTGTCTGGGAATCTCTGTTGCAAATTGCTCTCATTTATGTCTGCAAATACTGGTATTTTATGACTTTGTGTTTCTCTGTACATAAGACAATGCAATCAATGGGTGTAGAAAGTTTCTTTTATCTTTTTTTATGGACTACTAAATATAGTTTTCTTGCATCTATTTTTGAACTGTTGGTAATGGGTGATCCCAAGTGATATAAACTTCATCATTCTCTGTAATGCTTTGTGGTTCATGTTTCCACCGTTTTTCTGTATTGTAATGTTTGTACAATTCCCCAGTGCAACAGTCTTACCACATTATTGTGTCTTTCAATACAGGACCTGTGCCAAGAGTGTATCATCCACCGCAACATGATATGCAACTGTTTCCAGTTATGTTTTACAAGAAATGTATTTGTCTGTTTCTTCAATGTTTTCAATGGACTTTGTAAATGAATGTGTACGTGCATGTAGTCCACAATCCTGGGCCACCATTATTAGCCAGTCATCTTCTGGTTTCAATTCAACTGCCCTTAACCATTCCTGCATTGCATCTTTTTCAGCATGAGGTTGTTTCAGAAGATCTCTGTACCTGCCATAATATTTGTTGACTTTCCAGTTTTTTTCATCCCCATCTGATCCTTTTCCTTATGTTCTTTCTTTTATTTGGCACATTCAGTTGTCTGATGTTGTCTACTTCTGGTTGGATTTCCATTCCCAATTTATTCCAAAATGCTTCTGCTAAACTAAAGAAATTGTCATCCTGGACTTCTTCTCCTCCTCATCTTTAAAACTTTCACTGTGTTTGGATTTGATCAGGTCAGCAGGTATCCATGCAGTCCCACGATTGCAGGTCTATATTCCATAAAGCTGCTAACAACCACTTATAGGCTATGATGCATGTGGTATATGATGCATTGTTAGGATTTTTGGAAGGTTTAGTAACTTTGTAAGCAGTAACAGCATAAAAAGAGAGGCACACAGAGTTGGGAGCTACTGAACAAACAATCATTCTGTTTGCTAAGATGGCAGCAATTGTTAAATCGCAGTGTATTGCATGTGTAAGAAACTGTGGGTAGACACAGACAGACACACACACACCCACAAATGCCAGATACACAGAGACAGAGACACAGATGCAGACACGCAAACACATGCATATATAGATATATATATATATATATATATATATATATATATATATATATATATATATATATATATATATATACACACACACATTATATATACTTACACATAGACACATTATTTCACAACTTTTTGGATCACCACTGACTGCTGCTGACTTCAGGTATCTTCAGTGCCAGTTCCACATAATCTCTTCCTCTGCAGATCCATGCCTTTTGGAAGCTGTTGGTTTGATCCAACAGAGAAGGTATCCTTCATTCTCCTGCACATTGGAGAATGAAGCCAACCAGATACTGCAGTCTAGGCGAGGACTCTTTATACTGCAATTTGTGAGGTTTTCATCATATCACTCCCCTCGTAGTGGGCATGTCTATCCCACTTTTAAGTTCTGTCAATTTGGCTGGTTATGAGTATTTGAAAATAATTAGGACAGATGTCATTGGCTGGAATGGCAACAGGAGTGTCAGTTGGGACACATTTTCTGGCAGGGTTCAGGTGAGAACCAGTCTTTGTAAATATTTCATTTTGTAGATTCTGCAATGTTTAATGCACATTGTCTCCAACTATCTCAGTCACATTAGTGTTTTCTGATGAGAACAGTTTAGTATTGCATGGTAGTTTACTATTCTTGTATAGACCATTGCGACACTGACCAGTGTAGGCCCCTGGTGTATTGGACATTCTGATAACAACTGCTTTTTACTGCTCTAAATGCTTGTCATTTAGATTCTGAATACAGTCCATCTCACTTGGTCTCGGAATGACTAAGCTGGTATGGTTTAATAAACTCCTTTTTTGTAGTTATTGTCAACTACTAGTATCAAATATGTATAACCATCCAATCTGACAGAACACACAAAATAATATACAACCCTTCTTCCTGCCCAGCTATCAGCAACATCCTACACTACTGTCTTTTAAACTGACTCTTTTGCTCAACTGACAAACACCTGCTTGAAATTGATAAACCAAAGAAATCTATAGGGCAGAGCTTTTATTATAACTATGTAGCCAAATTCTGGATCTCCATCCTGATGCCTATCAGTTCATTACCTAACATTCGTTCATTTAAACCTTTATAAAATAATTCCTTTCCAACTCCTGGCTCTATTCCTGTACCACACCAGGCTAATAACAGCATTCCTTTTTTTCCACGTGTTCTCATATTTTTTATGCAAACTCCCTTATTTAATCTGATGCAAATCACTATTTCTGATTTCCATATTGACCTGTATTGGCTTACAACACTCTCCTACTTCATTGTGCTGATGTGTAACATGTTCATCTCAAAATTTCCACTCTTGTGTGACTGCAGAGAGAAACATTTATCTTCTAACACCAATGCTGCCATTTTTAATTTACCATTTTTTTTACTTATTTTGCATATATCTTGCATAATTGTTTCTTTTTATTTCAGAGTTATTTACCACATTTGCATTTATCTTGTAAATTTTCTTTAGATTTGTCTGATGTTTATATGCTTCTCTTACCATTGCACATTTTTTGTGAATGATATTGTTCTAGTGTAGTAATCAGTGGCGGCTGGTGACTTCAAATCAAAGGGGGGCTGCAGGAGACAGCTGAATGGGTGGGGCCAACAGAAAGCGGGGGTGGTCAACTGAAGGGGTGGAGCTATGGTGGGATCAATGCTGGACATACTTATTTACATGAAATAAATGCTCAGTCAGTATGGCGCATGCTGAATACTCTACACAGCACACATTGTTACATACACACATTGTTTGAACACTTACCTCTGCGGTATACTGCAAACAGTACTTCATACCCCGTTTCTGCACCTGAGGAGAAGCTGTGATCTGGAACACATCAAGTCATACTGGATCCCCCCCCCCCCCTTTTTCATGGAGGCTCAAAAGGGACAGTTTTAAGTTTCCCCAAGCAAATAATATTCACATGACCCCACCTGGTTCCAAATAAGTGCTTTCACATTGCCATTATGACTACATCAATATACATTTCCAGTTTTGCTGTCATTAATTTCCATTCACAAATCACACTAATTTAATCAGTAGGAACCACTTGCTAATAATTTCTAATATTTTTACTGTTTATTCCTTCCTTAAGAATGCCTGTGGTTTTCTAAACCATTTGCCACCTATCTCAAATGATTGCAGGTTAATATAGTGGTAGTAAACTTATTCATGTAAATTCACGGTCATTTACACATGTATGCAAGTTAATCTCTTTTATTCTTATCTCTATGAATCCTAGTAATGTGAGCATGTATGGAAACAAATCCAAATAACAAGGCCTCTGGTAGCTGTGAGTGTGCTGCAGAAAGCCAAACAGTCCCCGGCAGTCTCTGGCTGTGTAAACATCCCTAGTAATTCTCTTATGTCCCTATGATTAGAAAAGGGAAAATCAATTCAGATAGAGTTGAGTGAGTCTACATAATCTTGAACCATAACACATGTCCATTCTATGTTTAATAGTGTGCAGTAAGTTACACATTAACTATATTTACTACATGTATTAAGCACAAATAGGCTATAATCTCATGATTACTTGTTGTTTACTAATATAGGTTGTATGCAGTTCTGTACATTAATCACATCTTCTTATTGTATTATAAAATATATTTTGATTTATGAATATATTTAAAAATCATTATTAGATACATTTAAAGGATATGTCTTCAGGATTATCCACTTGTACACGTATCTTTTAGTGTAACATCCTGAGTCCCCCTGAACATGGACATTCCTATCAGGGTTGACCTACTCAACAATATATACATAAACAAATACGTACATATATAAATACATACAAACATACATACTTCATGATATTGGTATTTAAGAAAGTTTGCAACAGAGAAGAAAAGCTGGCAAAACAACTATACTTTATATTACATCTTATACTTCCCTGAAAGCATCAGAGACTGGTCATGTAAAGTATTTATGTCTAGTGATGCTAACATAACCCACCATATATCCATAATTCTCAGCTGCCCCGGATTTTCAAGGATGTCCCTGATTTTTCACTCAATTTTTAGCTCTGGCCATCTTAATCCCTCCTAAAACTGCTGACCTTTGGATAAAATTTGATGAATTACCCTTAATAAATAATGACAATATTTAGGATTATAAACTTATTTTACTTAATGTATATTAAGTCACATTTTTTTCCTTATTCGGTCACTGTCTCATGTTAATAGGAATAATATGAATTGTCCCTGATTAGTTCTAGATTTCTCCCTGATTGGTTGAGAGCTATGCATACATCCCAAGAATAATATCGTATTAACTGCAAAGCAACCCCAAAACACATACATACACTATGCTAAACTACTTACAACACAATACTTCATAAAGTAAATCCAAGTGTGGGAAATACAAAATACATGATCATCTCCTACCACGGCAATAATTAACATGAGCAATAGCCAGACGTTTAAGTCCTTGGTAAGTCACTGATGAAGCAACATAAACAAAAAACACTGTACTAGTTCATTAGACAAGTCTGTACTCACCAAGGCTCACTGTCTGGAAGCACTGGCACTGCTGGATGCAGAGCTACCGGGAGACGTTGTATAATATTGTTTTATTAAAGCTCAGCATGACTCAACAATCATAAGGAAGTCATGCACACTTGTTTTGGTTCAATAATCATGACAAGCTGTAATGAACTATTTCACTTATGACGCACACGTTTAAGAGATGATGAAACTCGTACTGTTAAGTCAATCTACACTGGCTTTTCACTTTTATCCCGGTATGTTTGCGACTGTTGCTAATGCTATAAATTCACAACATGTCATTAAGACTGATCGTTTTATTTAATGACCAGTAACCATTTAATACTCACTGTATTCTACTCTGTTCTTCTTCCTCTTCTTCTACTTCTTTCTTCACTTCTTCTTCAGCACAGCAACAGCACCAAAATATAGGCCGCCCAAAAAAATATATATATATAAAAATAGGTAAATCGGACTAAATCCTTCCTTCCCATGTCAGTCACGACTCACAAGTGAAACTGTTTGATTCTTGCTCTTTTCCCAGCACATAAAGCCCGGGAAGAGAGCGACAACCAATCAGCAGCATTTAGCCCAAGCACATCATGTACATGCCTGCGAATGTCGCAGTCCGAACCCCTTCTAATTCTATGCGGTTTGGAAACACATAGACTGCTGGGCATCACACTGATGCCTTAATTTCCTCACTGGGCTGCAACAAAAACAAAACCAAAAAAATCTTTATTTAAAACCGCCGCAACCTGAGGCGGTTAAAGTTCGCATGCGCGTACTTGCCGAGGCAGGAAGGACCAGCTTGCTGACAATGCTGAGTGACCGCGGAGACACAGTAAACAAAAAAAAAATAATAATACAGTAAATTAATTAAATATACACTGTCCACAAGGCTGAGGGGGCTGCAGTCCGGCAGTCCGATGCCACGAGCCTCCCCTGGTAGTAATATATATTTTGTAGAGTTTTTCTCCGCAGGCTTTCACATGAAATGGGTTCATGTCCAGTAAGACTTTCTGGGTAAATAAATAAATACATTTTAGATAGCTTATCAAGCTTATGGAATGATTTGCATCTTTTCTGGCTGAAATAAAGCTGAGGATGCTGTCAACTTTGTTCTCTTTTTCATCTCCTTTAACAATCCAGAAGGTATAAAGTCCTTTGTTGAAACAAATTATTTCTGTACTTGAGAAGCACAAGACTTTGAGCTGACACATTTTTCATGATACTTTTTACAAGATGAATAACTCTTTGACTGCTACTATTTGATTGAGGGTATGTTTGTGAAGAAGTACTATATTGAAACGCCCACTGCAGTGAAAACATTTTGAAACTCCTGGCTCATAAACTGCATCTGTGACAAGAATATTAGGGATGCCATGAAGTCATCAAAAGAAAGGTGTAAATTAAAAAGTAAGAAGACAGACCAGGCTAAGGAGCACTGGCTGGCAACTAAAAAGCTAAGAGAAAAGCAGAAGGCATCAGAGACATTGTACCAGCTTCTGGAAAGTGACTTATTAGATGGCACAAAGAAACTCTATCAGGTTGCAAGGCAAAGACAAAAAGATACAGAAGACAGTTATACACCCTTCATAAGGGATGTCAGCAACAGCCTGCTCACCAGTCCACAGAACATCAAAGGCAGATGGAAGGAGTATTTCCAGCAGCTTCTGAGTTAAGAAAACCTACAGAAGTTGTACTTCCCCAGACATAGCCTAGGGTTATAGAAGAGGAGAAGCCCACCAAAGAAGAAGTAAGAACAGCACTAAATAAAATGAAGTCAGGGCAAGCAACAGGCCCAGATGAGGTTACAGTAGATATGATATAGACATTGGATGAAAAAGGAGAGAAATAGCTCCTGAGGGTACTCATAGCAGTATGGAGAGAAAAGTGTACCCCAAATGACTGGAGAATAAGCATACTCACAACTACTATCATGTATCAAACTCCTATCATGCTGCATAAATGTTCTGGGGAGGGTGACTGAAAAATGAATATGCAGAAAAGAAGAAATTAAGATGGAAGATGAGCAGTTAGGATTCAGATCAGGATGATGCAGCACAACTGACCTGATATTTGCAGTGAGACGGATACTTATGAAGAAGCTAGAAATGAGGAAAGAGTCCAGCTGGGCATTCCTAGACTTGAAGAAAGCATTACAAGGTGCGAAGAAAGCTGATTAAGGCAGTCCTTTGGTGAGCTGAAGTACCAGAAACATAGTTAGAATTAATTCAGACTATTTACACGATCCCATCGACTCAATTACAAACAGTGTTCAGTCTCACTGAGTGGTTCCCAGTGGAAGTGGATGTCAATAAGGATTCACCTTTGATCCCTGTGCTGCTCATACTGGTGATGGACTATATTAGCAAACAGGTCGGAGCTGAACGATCGTCAAAGTGGATGTATGCAGATGATATGGCATTACAGATAGACTCTGTGCAAGATTTTCAGCAAGAGGTAGAGGAATGGAATGCAAAACTGAAGGCACATGTGATGAAAATAAGTACAGAAAAGATAGTTGTAATGGCAGAAAACTAGGGAAATCAGAAAAAGTTGAGAAATGATATTGAAGGGAAAATAGTGGAGCAGGTTAACATCTTCAAGTAACTGGCAGGTTGGGGTTGATGAGAAGGAACGTCTGAATGAGAAGGTCAAAGCTAGAATCAGAGGGGCTGCAGCCAGCTGGCATGGAGTTCCAGTGTATGACAGAAGAATGCCAAACAAACTGAAAAGTAAGGTTTGCAAAACAGTTGCGTGACCAGTACTACTGTACGTCTCAGAAACCTGAACACTAAAGGCAGAAAAGCTGAGGAAGCTAGAGGTGATGGAGATAAAGTGCCTAAGATGGATGGTAGGATGTACACTGTGGGACAGACAAAGAAATGAAGAGATAAGAGCAGAAGTGAATGTACCTCCAATTGCAAAAAAGCTGAAAGAGAACACTTTATGGTTGCTTGGTCACGTGCAGATAAGCATTGGACAATCTGGTGAAAAACATTTGGGACAGACAGGAAAAAGATAAAGGGAAGTGAAGGCATCCAGCAAAGAGATAGACCTGTGACAGTTAAGCATAAGTGTCAAATAAGGTAGGGGAGTGATACTGAATATTGAGAGATGGCAACAGTTGACATGACACCTTGATTCCATGAAGAAAATAGGAAGACTTGGGAGTTTGAAGATGTTGATGATGAATGAGGTGCATGACATACTTCAGCAGCCTATCAGCATCAAAATAGTGTTTAACATCATTTGCATGTTCACATCATCAGTATGACAGCATGAGCATCTCTGATAAGCCCCCCCCACAAGTGAAAGACATCCGTATTATAAGCATCAGAGATCATCAGTATATGTTTACAATACTGAAGCCTTACGTAAAAAACATGTGTGTGTATGTGTCTATATATAGATATATATATATATATATATATATATATATATATATATATATATATATATATATATGGTTACAGTCTGTAAAAGTGAATTCTCATGGGAGTGCATGGTCTTACAGTCTGCTTTTTCACATTAATGACTGCTTTCTCTGCTAGGGTCTGTAAGTTTGCCCTTACCCCACTGTTGTGTGATCTTGGAGTTGGCATATATAATTAGCAATGGGTATGGGGCCTTGCCTTCCGCAAAAATATGTTTTTTTCTTACGTAATGTTTTTAGATTCAGTCTAAAAAGATCACTCATTTTGTTTGCAGTCTTTTGAGCGTTCACTCGGTGATAAGGCATGCATGTATTTCTATCTATATCTATATTTATAAATTTTTATTTCTGTTCATATCTATATATCTATATGTCTCTAGATAGATAAATAGAGATACAGATATATATATATATATATATATATATATATATATATATAGAGAGAGAGAGAGGGGGAGAAAGGCAGATATTGTTTTAAACTGATTTTCTTTTCTAGTACATATTGAATGTGGTAAATAATGTTGTTAATTATGTTAGAGTGACAGGATCTGAGCCATGTAAAGCCAGATGTAACTGAATCATTTGCTTTCAGTTTGGAATTCCGCTAAGAGTCCTATCAACTGTTGACATGGGTACATACAGTGTTGTCCCTTTTGTGCATAACATATTGATACAGAAGGGCTAGGGCTAGTTTTCTAGCCAAACCAGAGAGATTGCTACATTTTTTAGACCTATGGTCAGAATTTCATAACAAAAATGACCTGTGCCAGGTGCTCTGATTATATCTGTTTTCTCTCAGCATAAAGTCTAAAAGTAAATTATGTGGCCACAGATATATGTTACAGGTTTTGAGTAAGTGGTAACAGAATCTTATAACTACAGTTATTTTTAGAACAATAAATCCAAAATCCAGATTGTTCCACATAAGCTAAACATGAGCTCATAGTTGATAAATGAAAGGTGCCATACCATTTGAACCTAATTAATTTATGTTAAGTGCATTTATGCACTAATGATGCATATTATGTCAGTAATTAGACACAATATCAAATAAATCAGGGCACTCTTCATTATTGCCATTTCCTGACTGCTGGTGGACATATCACATTATATCTAGTAAAAATTATGAAAAAGCTATATCATGCTTCTCCTCTTCAAAATGTTGTTGGTACCATGCAAGTATTGTTTTCCTCTGCTTCATATCCAAAGTAGGAACTTTCTGTGCTCAACCTCTCGCCAGTAGCACAATACATACATAGGCTAGCCACTGGTATCCCTGACAAGTTATTGGTGTTTACAATGTTCTAGCAGACGGTGCTGTTTCACAATTTGTCAGTACACACTGTTTCTGAATGGGTAGACGTCATTTAGTTAAATACATACATGAGTATATATGTATCCTCAAAGGCTTATACATGGAAAATTTGAGTTTGTTTAAGAAAAAGTCCTGCTTGCCTGTTTGTTATACTTATGCAACCTCACAAAAAAGAAAGAAAATACTTCATGTCATGTATGTGTGCATTACAGGGTATATTTCTGTTCATAAAGATTGATAAGCAAGCAATCAGACACTCAAATTCATTACAAAGAACTCTAGAGCCATAAACTTGTCATCAAAAATACCGACATTCAGTGTAATATAACCAATTAGCTCTGATTTTTGAGAGATGCAAAGGAAGTATACTTCAAATAGTCAGCTGAAATTATAACACTGCTAATACAAATCCTTGAATAAGAGCCAATGTAAACTTGAACCAACTCCAGGGACATCTGTGAATATGATAAGAATTGCTGCTATGTTTTAAAGTACACAATGAAACTATTAAACACGTCATTCTTTTACTTAAAATGTAAACAGTGAAAACTGTAATATGCATATCGCTCAGATTAAAAAAATAAATATATAACAACACAACCTACAAAGATATTCTAGCAGCAAACTAGTTAATTGAAGAATATGTAATAGCTAAGGCCAAACAGACTGGGGACCTCTGTACAAAAACAGCCACATGTATTTATTTATTTAGATTTAAGATCCCAGCTGTCAATTTTCTTTTTTTACTTAAAATACATTTTTTTTATCAAACACCCTTGCACAATAACTCAATACCAGTGCAAACTCACATACCACCATTGCTCTTGTCTGCTTTTTTTTTCACTTTTAATTGCTATCCATTTGTACAGAAGGGTAGTCAGTCTCATATCATATGGAAAGGGATATAAAAATGTGACAAAAGGGCAGCCACTGCTGATGTGCTGCATAATTATGGGATATCTCCTTAAGCCTGTTTCTTACCATTCTCACATTACATACATACAATGATAATAAGCAGTGTCCCTGTGTATCTCTGTATACTGGTTGAATAGCCTGACATCAGACAACCATTCTCACATTACATACATACAATGAAAATAAGCAGTGTCCCTGTATATCTCTGTATACTGGTTGAATAGCCTGACATCAGACAACCATTCTCACATTACATACATACAATGATAATAAGCAGTGCCCCTGTGTATCTCTGTATACTGGTTAAATAGCCTGACATCAGACAACCATTCTCACATTACACACATACAATGATAATAAGCAGTGTCCCTGTATATCTCTGTATACTGGTTGAATAGCCTGACATCAGACAACCATTCTCACATTACATACATACAATGATAATAAGCAGTGTCCCTGTGTATTTCTGTATACTGGTTGAATAGCCTGACATCAGACATTTAGTTAGGTTGATGATTGATTTGTAGACCACCATTCAGTCCCATCATTATCACTATGGACAGCCCAGCAACATGCTATACCTTAATACCAAGCTCACAAAATACAAAGCAAGTCAGATATTTATTAATTAATACAGTTTATCCTTAGCAGGACATTCAACACCATTAATTTTTGTCAAGGGGTCACTGCACCTACCTTTTAGTGAGATCTTCAACATGATTCTTAAAAGAATATTGAAAGACCAGCTCATCCACAATAAAGATGCTTTGTATCTATTCAGTACATTCAATATATATAAATCAGTAATGAAAGAATACTGTTTTTTTTGGGATTTTCACAATTAAGAACTCATTCTGTATGACCCAAACAGCTAACTAAAGAAATAAAATATCCACAGTCTTTGCATAAAATGACTATCTATGACCGCTGTGCAAAGTTACTCTCTCCCAATTAAAACTGTGTACAATAATCTGGATTATATTTTTTCCGAGTGCACATGAAAACATCTTGTTGATAATAGAAAGCACAAGTAGTTTAATAATTAAAACCACTCAGTGGACATCAACCTGTACAAAAACAAGAATACAAGTTTGTGTTGTAACATTCAAGTTACAATTATTATATTAGAGAAAACATTATCACAGTAAATATAAATTTTGTCACTTCTATTCCTCACCCAGCTGCAACAGTCCTAGCCATCTCCCTACATTATATTTAACTTTGCCAATATATTTTGAGCTCCAAACACAAAATGGGAGTTTGGAACATAACTGCCATTTGCCATGCATATTATTTCTGTAGAATAATTACAGTGGCATTTAAGTTCCCCCAGATTCTCATTTGAGCAGAACTTGATTGGCATTTTTATTCTATTTAAGTTCCTTCAAAATATGTTAAATAATGCACACTACCATAGCTTTCTTCCCATATAATATAGAGATTAACACCAACAATATTAAATACTTTATTTTCTCAGGCAGTAGAAATTAGTATCACAGCTTTCTTCCCATATTATATACCGATTAACACCAAGAATATTAGATATTTGATTTTCTCAGGCAATATAAATTAACTACTCATCTCAACTACATTGCATTCACTGTTGGTGACTTTGACCAGCTATCAACAGAACATAGAAAATGGTAAAATGGCCACAAGGAGATGAGTACTAACAAACATTTGCAGAGCCTTATAGCTAATCATATTCCATATGTTGCGGGATTCTAAAAAAGGATTCTTTTTGGGATAGACACTACTCCAAACAGTTAAGAAATATCTGATTCAGTAAGCTAGGGCTCCAGTAACTCTTACACCATATAGGATAATGAGGACTGGCAAAGCCCTATGGCTGATTCCAAAAATGGTAATCAAGCTTGCAATGAAGCGATACTTAAAAAGTTTTATTTTGGTGATGAATGACAATGTAAAACTGCCCAACAGTGCAGTAGCTAGTTGAAACCAATGGGTTGTTGCGGCATTGATATAGTTTCACCTGAAAAATGGAAACAACATTTGCAGGAAATACATCATGGGAAGCCAGGCTGCCTACAATATCAAGTCCCATATACAGGTGGGACAGTACTGCAAGAATAAGGAAGTCGACTTGGGGTGGCAAATTACAACATACATACACACTAGTGTGATTCATGAGTCATCCACAAATTGCAGTGGAGATGACTCAGAGATTTTAATTTTTTCTATTTTGGCCTGCACATATCTAAGGAGAACCCAAAACATGTTTGCCAAAGTATGCTGATGGATTGTAGTGAGAATGCATTAATTACAGACTTGTTTTCTGTTATGCACACATTCTCACTTTTGCCATACAGATGGTGCTACAGTGCTAAATAGCTTCAGGGGTTTCAACTCCACCTATTTGTCACTACTGGTACTGCAGATAGACTTAATGAGTGCAGTAAAAATGCTAACATACAGCTAGTTTTGTGGTGATGGGCAGCCTTTGGTAGTGGTTGGAATATGGAAGGAGTAGGTAATGACATTCTTTAACATAGACTGAATTGTATTACCAGTGGAGGCTAAAAGCTTCCATTCTTGATGGGGCACAATAGGGGCACAGTAGCTAGCCGGTGGGGCAAGTAAGACATCTGAAGAAAGAAAATGGAATGTAGAATGCTTGGTAACAGTTAACCCACAATCCATTGTTAAACATGAAAGACCACTTCTTTATATTTCCCTATGAAAAACAAAACAAAAAGAAAATACATGCCATAGTCTAATAACATATGTAAATATTTTATGTTATGTGGCAATGTGCACAATGTAGAGAATAGTTAAATTTGTCATGCTGAAGAATTATTGCTTGGATGAAGTGTCTATATGCTATAGTGTAACAACTCAGGCTGGTAACTAACAATACAACAAAAGTGAAGGAATGTCACAAAGACATTAGTGACTCAGTAAAAAGAGAAAACATCTCAATACAAAATTCAGAAACAATAAGTTGCACCTGTTTTGTATTGTCCTGACTCATAAGGATAGAGATGACATGACAGCAATTATAAAATACTTTTAAGCACATTTCACCAGCATTCAAGAAAAAAAGAAAAAAATCCCACAGCTTCCCACTGCAAACACTGGTAATTATTAAAAAGAGTTTAAACATCTGTTTTTCTGTTCAAAGTTATTTGATGCAGAAGTAAGAATGGTCAGTTAACATCTCCTAGATTACAGAGATAGCTTTGAACCCTCAGGAAAAGTGTGAGGAAGGTCCATCAGCACTAAAAGGACTATAAATTGGCAGCCTTAAAAAATCTGCAATTCATCGACTTTATTGTGCTGAGGATTTGTTACTACAGTTAAGAGATAACAACAATGAATAGAAACCAGAACAATACAGGCAAAGAAGTATAAAAAAATTGTAAGATTCCAGATGCTGTGCAAGATGCCTGTGACTTACACTACTGTCATTCTAATTTACACAGTAGTAAAAAAATAATTGTTTCCTATTATATGCAGCATGATTCATTTAAGGGGGCCTGAACTGATTCTGGGAACAAGACCTCCAAGAACCCATAAATATTGCAGGTCTCATAAAATACGAAGTACTTGTTGATTCTGTCGCATTAAAATAGCTCAAAATATAAAGATATAATGAAAGACCTGAAATACAGTGGCAGTCATAAATGGATAGCTGATGTTACAATTTTCCATCCTTCCAAGGAAAACCCAGCAATGAAAAAGACACGACTGTACCAAGCAAATGCAACAACATAAAGTGCCTCATACGCTGTTACTTTTCTGCAGCATTAACATCAAAATAAATTATTTATAACTGAATGACTTTGGGTAGTGCAAAAAAAAGGTTATGTCATGGCCACTGTAATCTACTCCATAGTTTGGGGGGATGCAGATCTTAAATTATGCAGGCATGATTTTCTGAATGTTGTAACTGTGAGTATGTCTAACCATTTGTAGTTTTAATGACCAAGGGAATTAAAACTAGAAATGTTTCTAAAAATCTTTTGCCGAGATTTATTTTTAGTTTAGTTTGGTTTGACATTACTACAACAGCATCTTTACAATCAACAAGAAAAATAATAAAAGAAACTGCAGCTATAGTCAAGCTTCTATTTTCAAAATTTATAACACTACACAACTCCTCAAAATGCTCAGAATGTAGAACAAACAGGCAAAGCATGGAAGATTTACTAGCAAATATGAAGGAAGCTCACAGAACTGAATGTTAGCAGGAAAAATGTTTGAAAGACTAGTGACTGTACTTAGAGTTAATATATGAATTAGATAGACATAATTATGCAGAAATGTGTGAACCTCATGCATAGCATATGACCATAGTACGTAGAGTAGTAATTAATAATTTAACATGGGCATAGCAATGAATACTTACCTGTTGGTAAATGACAGGCACAAAGCCATGAATCATTTAGAGGGCAACTGAGATTGGTTTTGAATAATGACAGAGTGGTGTTTTTGTTTTATGGTTATTGCAATATTATTCCACAGTTCTGATGCCATTTCTGTAAATATCTCCACCAGAGCTGTATTCTTTTTTTGTCTCCATCAGACATAGTGTTTTATTTCTGAGGATCCTTGCTGAGATATATCATTTCAGTAATCTGCTGGTGGCTGGTATTTTGGAAGTTTGGTAGAGTATTCTATGGGCTATTTTTAATTGGTTATAGGCTGCAATACTTTGAAACTCTAGATAGTTAAGTTGTCTGAGGGTTATGTGGTGATGAGTCTTGCTGGGTTTCTGTCTATCTATCTGTCTGTCTGTCTATCTATCTCTATACAGGATCATATTTCTTTACAGTGTCCCACATATATCTGGCCAAGGTCATGGTCACTGCTACAGACAAAGAAGATTACAATTACAATAAGGTCAGAATAAGTCTAACCCTGGAATGTCACACTTCATACAAAATGGTGTTGTTACATGCATCCAGAACTACCAAGCAACAGGAGTGCTCCTCAGAAAAGCCACTTTTCTTCTTCATCACTGCACTTTAGAGGTTATAGCAAACAACATATAACCCTCGTTATCCATGTTTTGTGTGTCAGTGGCATTCTTCCATTCTCTGCAGTGGCCACTGCATCTGTTTAAATCATCTCCACTAAAGGAATTGGTGGTAAGTTTCTTTCTTTTTTTTATACAACACTTATGAACTCTGAACTATGAACTGCTTTAAAACTAAGGGAACACAATTTTGTTGCTATTTCAGAACTACCAGATGTCATTGGTCCTTCCTGAATAGAGTAGTTGTCTTATTTCAGTTTGTGTGCTTGAGTAAAGAAGTACAACTTGTGATGGGCTGAATGAAGCTTGTCATGGTCTTTCAGTAAAATAGCCACTAAAGCTGCATTAAGCTGAGTTAAATGTAAATATGTGTTCATAAAAATGTGATATTTGCTTTCAGTATATCTTACATCATGTAAACTTTGTAAAACCACAAAGAATATGTAATATATTTCAGTGAAAATTCAGGGGAACTGCTACAAAAGTCAAACTGGCTTCTCGCTTCTCAAATGTACACATATCTGCTGTGCCTAAATTCCAGTGTTCTGTGCAATTTTATTCTGGATCAAAGCATGCATTACCTTTTTGGACTATAGTTTTAGATTTATGTGGCTGTGGAAACAGACAAATCAAAGTATGCAGGCCTCATAGTACTAATAAATAAGGTGCATTAGATTATGAGGCAGTATATGGCAGGAATTTAATGACACATTAAATACAACGGAAAATAAACACAAATATGTATATTTTCAGTATGACATAAACTCACAAGTGTAGTATACTGCAACTGATATAATATATATCTGCTGAATAACATGTAATCTAATCACACATATGTCAATGCCCATTATAAAGCAGACAATGCATAGGCTGAGTTACGCTATCCCTGATATGTTCCAAATGTGAAGGGACCAAAGGTATTTCTGTGAAATACAGAGCTTAGTGAGACTTGCTTACTATATGGTATCCCAAATATAACAACAGGTGACATAAATGGTGTGCCATGTGCATTCATAAGTCTCCAGGTACATGAAATCCTATCAACACTACTAACACACATAAACACTCTAATGGAGTAATGTTCTTTTAAAAGTTGAACAAAGAGACATAATCCAGAATTGATACTTCATTATAATGCCACATACTGTATGCTTATAACAACTTATTTATATATTTATGACATTACTGAAGTCAAAATAATCAGAAATATCTGCTTATGAGTATTAATCAACATATTCTAAGAATGGGTTTGCTCCATAACAATAAGGCAAAGTCCCTGACATAATATCAATAAATCTACTACTTAGTGAAGAAATTTAAATAGTAGACAACTTCAGCTTGCTTGGATCAATAATCAGTAATTATATTAGGATCCCTCGAAAAATCCAGTGATGACTCAATCTTGGCAGAACAGCATGGAAGGCTTTATATGATATCTTTCGAATGCAAAGATATATCTTTGTGTGCAAGAATTTGAGGTGTCCTAGCTGTGGTACTTTTAGTAATGTTATATGGATATAAAACTGAAAAAAGTGTAAAAAAAGACATGAATAAAGTTGATGCCTTTGAATTATGGTGATGTCTAAGAATAGTTTATATACCATGGACTGCCTGAAAAATAAAAATAAACCAATCCATTTTCCAGGAGATAAAAACCCAAGAATTGTCTTGAAGCACAAATGACAAGACTGGTTTTCATACATGAGATATATCATGAAAAGGCGCAGATCATCAGGAAAAGAAATCCTGCTTAGCAAGATCAATGGCCCTTGTAAAGGATGAAGATCAGAAATGTGAGGGAGTCTTACCACAGCTAAAGTGATGGATGTCCATCTGTCACTGACTAGTAGTTTAAGTGTGAGCGAAGACAGAATGCAGTTCAGAGCACCTACCCATAGGGTCACCATGAGTCAAAACCTGACTTAATGACACTTCACAACATTACATAATGCCACACACTGGCCAGTTATAGTTAAGGCCATATTCTCCACTTCACTGGCATAAAAGCAGCTCTTGTTGTAGATACAGAATGCTGCAGAAGCTGGAAGACAGCATATGCGATCGGTTCCAGTCCTTGTGCGTGATGACATACTATGTCACATTTTGCAACAGTATGTCATAACATCCCTTGTCACTTCTTGACTTGTACATTAAGTTTTACTGTTACGTGTGTCAAAGGTTTCAGTTTGGTGAAATACTGCAAGTTCAGTCCTGTGATCAGAACTGTAATGTTATTCCCCATATACAAACTTATCAGAGCACAGTCAGTCATGAGATGTGACGTGTAGTCAGAGATATGTCATATCACATACCCATCGCAGATGTGGTAGCACATTTAATTATGGCTATAAGAGAGCAAAAACAACTACACAGATAACTGTATGATCATGGATGTCTACAAACATGGGGGATCACTGTCACCTTGTATCTACACCACTGGCATAAAAATACATGGTATACAAAATGCACAAAACAGATAATGCATGTTTCAAGGGCAAACAAACTGAAGTGCAGATGTCTAAGACAAAATAATAGGATGGGGACAAAAGTCATTATAATACATATTGTGCAACCATGTACCCTAGTCAATCATGATTATCTTCTGAGACTGAATTTCTACATTCATTCAGGATCCCCAAACAAAAAAAAGAAAAAAGAATGACAAAATAATATAGTGCATTAGATAGCACATAACATCACAGAAACTAAATATAATTTTGTCATGTTAAAGGCATGTCTGAAGATGCTTGCAGATTTCAGTTGCAGCCTTGGCACACTTGTTATATTGCAGGTCTTTTGCATGTTGGATGCCACGGTTTATGTCTATGAAGAATTCCATGTGGAAGTAAATGGAGGCACTGATGTAAATGACATGTACGTAAAGGTGTTGGTGATGCAGTTCTGGCTCTTACTCATGCTGTACAATGTATATTTATTCATTACAACACACGTGTAAATGTAATAGAAAATAATGGACAACATAATGCAGGAGCTTTATCATTTTACCAAAGCATTTCAGTCTGTAGTCTTTTATTCTTTAAATAAATGACTGACTAATAAAGAACTGGCAATAGTTAAGGGAGAAACCAGGGAAGCTTTTGGGTACCTCAAAGAAGTTAACTGTCCTCAAAAAGAAGAAATGTTTTACAAAGTATTCATGCTACCCTGTGTTTATACTGGCTACAAACTCAGAGACTTTGACAATAGCTTTTAACTTGTGAATGATGTGAGAAAGTCCTTCTTTATGATGCCTGACTAATGGCAACTGGCTGTTAGACTATTTTAAATGAACTATTTTCCTTTCTTACAAAATTTCTTACAGAAGGCCAGGGGCATAATTTATGATGGGCAAAGATATTGAAGTTGAACAGACCTTGGGTGCAGAGGAACCTGAGGAATGGATGAGGTAAAACCATTCCAGTATTGCTTGAGTTTCATTATTATTTGTTCATCACACAGAAGGTTTATTTTCTCACATTGTTTAGTCTTTATGGTACTGCATTTTTAGCTATGTATATGTGACCATGGTGCAGAGTCAGCTACAGTTTCTTTATTCAGAGTTATTGTCACATATTTGTGCATCCCTTATTATTTCTGTATTATTATGGCATTCTTTGCTAAGAATTACACATATTAGACATGGGTTACCTCAGTTTATGTCTAGTTCTGCAGTTCATTCTCTCAGTCTTCACTTCCTGCACATTTTGTGGCTTTGTGCAAACCACCTAACCACACTTAGGTCAGCCCAGAAAACTGGCACTTATTTTTGAGAGTCTTCATTAAAGGTAATTACAACGAGTAAACATAAGTTAAATGCTTCATGTATGATGGTGTGCTCTGATGACTCCCATGCACAGGCATACATAACCGTTGAAGTTGATCCAACATCTGTCCAGTCTGCTAGTACTGCAAAGCTACACGTCTCTTACACTCCATCTTTCCCGTTACCTGCACTGTTCTCTCCCTGTTTTACCTGTTCATCTGTTTTGTAAACAATCACTGTACCAAGATCCAAGAAGACTGTTCCATTTATGTACCACCCTTTCATTACAGAAATACTTCTTTCATTTCTGTCTGGAATTAGTACCTCCAATCCAAGGGTATTCCATCTTTTCTTTCATTTCCTTTTCAAATGTGCACGCTCACATCCCTCCCTTTTTGCATTATATGACCACATCATTCACTCATTCTCTACTAAATACTGATCGATTTCTTCTCTGCTTCTAAATTTATAATCTCTTAATCACACTGGTCACCTTTTCTCCTGCTGCCATGTTAATGTTCATCCCTGAATGATCACCAGGGGCCACAGTACTCCATCTTCTGTATAACCATTGCTCTTTAAAGTGACAAAGGTACCTTCTTATCCCAGGAATTGAACCTTGTCATTATATGGTTCCACATTTTGATAGTGCTGGTCACCACCCTTTCACTCAGCTCATTTTCCTTTCTTTACTTGTAAAAAAAAAGGTTTGCCATTCCAAACTGCATTCTACAAAGAAATTGTTATATCTCAAGTGTAACACCTAGCAATCTATATTAAAGTCACTTCCATAATTTTCCAAGATTATCTCCACATTAAATCAAATTCCTTAGAGCACCTGATTAGGCTAGAGTGACTAAATAATGACACATTATGGTTGTAACAAAAACTCATACAGCACTTTCCCTTAAAAGGCTGGAATTTATCATCCTCTTAATTTAAAGTAGATCTGAGAGGTTTGTGAAGGGAAAGCATCGCAGATGTCAGTAGTGCATTTGTGTCTATTCAGTATTGCTTGTTGTTTTAGGCCAGCACTGACAATTTATTTCTGTGTGCTGCTTAGTATTAAAACCTGAATTAAACCCACCCTTACACATATCTGACACTATTTTATATTTTCATTTTACTCCTGTAACTGTCCATCAATAGACACCAATGCTACTCCTTATGTGCTTGGTCTACCTACCCCTCTTGGCCTTCCTGGGACATATTCTGATAATGGTTAGGCTAGCGAGAAGATCAAGGCATCCAAGGTCCACAACATGCTGTTAGAGGACTATTTTTACTAATTTACTTCCTACTCTGTGCAAGCCCTATAACACCCTCTGCATGGGGTGTGCAATGCCCCTCGCTTCGGCAAAGGGCTGATATTAGCAAACTGCCTCACTCACCCTTAGGAAGCACTTTGCAGTTATTTCCTTAGATTCCACCAGGAAAGTCTGTGCTGTATGCCTTATGCACCTGCTGCTCTCTCCTCTCCTCCTGGGATGGGCTCACGAGATGCGCTCACTTGTACTCCCCTGTCAGCACCTCAGATACACAAATCGCTAACTGTGTTACCTGCATTACGCTCAGAACTTTATCCCTCTACACTATAGGCACTTACAACAACTGGTACAATTTGATAAAATCTATTTCATTTGTAAATCTTTATGTAGACAGTGACAGCTGACTATGGCAAGGCCAACATTTTGGCATTCATTATGTTTTTTTTCCTAACCCTCAGCCTGTTTCCCTGTGCATTCCCATACATGTTGATAGCTATAACTATGCGTGCTACTTGGCAGAGCCAGCTACAAATCCTCAGTACATAAACTTCAAGCTGCTACACAAGGCATGCATCACATATCAGATGTATGAGCTGGTGTTGGCCACTCAGTCCCTGGATGGCTCATCCACTGCCCTGTTCGATTGCCAATCCCAGTCGTCTAGCTTGCACTTAAGTCCCTCTTTAGCTTCCTTAAACATAAATTTTATAAATATGTATTTATACATATTAATATTTATACAAATATATATGTATATATATATATATATATATATATATATATATATATATATATATATATATATATATGTATATATATAATCTTTATATAAAATTATATATATTTTAAATGCCTTAGAAAAGAAACTGTTGCTTTTCATCACAGTTCAAGACAACTAACCATTTCTACCATGCAACAAACCTACCTCCTGATAAACACGTAAAGCTGTCTCATATGCCTTGTCATGTGTCATATTCCTTCTCACAGTATTCCCTCTGCCCCTACTATAAAGTCAAACTGTATTTACCTCTCTGGATTGATAACTGCACACTTTCATGTACCCAATAGTGCTAAACATTCAGAAGCCTGTTGTGATGATGTGAGGTATTGCCTTCTTTGCCAGGGAGAATAGGGCAGTGCATGTGTAATATATTCCAGCATAGCTAGCTGGAGTTTTGTTAAATAATTTAAAATTTTGCGTCATTTGGCTGTCACACTGACTTGTACAGATCCTTGGTTAAAAATGTATCAACTGTGGTATTATAACTGATTAAATGTATATGTTTATACAAGGAATTCTGAAAAGAAAGAGTAGAAGTTTTTGAAAGTGTTCTATAATTTTCAAATACTGCATCAGATCTTAGGAATGCTCTGAATGTGTATGGTACCAGAGTCAGGTGATTAGATGTGATTGTCATTCTATAACCAGCACTGAGAAGATGGAACTGTCACAACAGCTTGTTTTGTTTTGCTTTCCTTGGATATAAAGATCTATGACAGTTATCACAGTTCAGTTGAGTTAGAGTTGTTTAGATCAGCTTAGTTATAAGCTCACCACCCTGCCTTGTGAAAGTAAGCATCTCAACATCTACTCCTGCCTTGCTGTATTAATTAAGTTAGCTAGGGAACAGTTATTCTTTAGACAGCCAGGAAATAGAGTGAGATTTATTAAGTAGTATTTTTCTGCATCTGTTTGATTCTACTGTGTTATTTTTATTTCTCCTGGTGTTTATTGTACTTAGATATTTAGTATTCTCATGTTTTCTATTTTATTATTTATTATTAAATATTTTATACCTTTCTTTGTGGCTGGTCTTTTAGAGAATACCTTTAACATCTTGAGAGTACATGTGCTTATTTTACTGATGCCGTGGCCACTGTGAAAAGCCTTGCTGATTTGGTTAAACTATATCATTTATACTAGTGTAGATTGTACTTAGTATAACTGTATAACCTTGTAAGACCCTCACAGTAATTGATTGGTGGCAGTGTGGTTACCTTATAGTCTGGGCATAAGAAGTACAGCTAGTAAATCTGAAACCAGCCTTTCCCAGGAGTGTGTGTGTGTGTGTGTGTGTGTGTGTGTGTGTGTGTGTGTGTGTGTGTGTGTGTGCATAAATCAAATACCCAGGTGTGGGTGTGTCAGCTACTTGGAACTGGGACACAGTGCTCCAGAGTGAGTCTTGTTGGGATCTGGAGGGAGAGAGGGCGAGAGAGAGAGAGAGAGAGAGAGAGAGAGAGAGTCCAGTCCCAGTCTGGATCATGTTCCCTGTGTGGTCTTGGAGGAAATTGTGCTTGATGCAGAGATGCATCTTAAAATACTGTGTAAATTTGTTCTTAGTGATCATTGTTCACCAGTGTCAGTAGTGAGGGTTGAGGCTCCCTGATTACTGGTGGGATAGAGAGGCCATCACACCTGTGGTTTTTGGCTAGGATGTTTTAACAAATGGTTAGCATATTTAGACTATGACCTCATATTCCTCAATGAAAGACATCTTTCAGCAGTTACAGTCCCTTATCTATGGTATTTTATTAGCATAGGATTTTCTGCTCTTACATCTTTGATAGAGTTTCTGGATAAATAATAAACTCAAAATATCAGATCTCAAGTGAAAAGTGTTTTAAAAATGGCAAAAGTACTTGGAGTAATGTGCTGGGAAAAACATATTCTTCCTACAGAATGCTGTCACTCTGTGTGTCAACAGCCCTGTGCACTGCATGTCTAACAAAAACAGTATTATGTATTATGCTATTAATAGATAAATCTTATGACACGATACTCAGCAGTTTGTAGTTCCTTGTACTGGCTAGATAGATACAGCCTGGGATTCAGCAAATTTTCATGCAGGAATAGCTTATTCCTGCACAGAAGGGACCGTTCATGTACAGTACAGCAACGCACCATGCATATTCATGAAAGCACACTGCCATGCTGTAATACGGACAGGGTTCTGTGTATGAGTGCAGGAGGTGTGTCTGAGAATAGTGCTCTCACAATACACATGCCCCCTGCACACCTGAATTGCCGTACGGCAATTTAAAAAGAGCGAAAGATTGCTCATCACACCTCTCAACTCGTTAGAGTAAGGGGGAAAACTTTTAAATATTGCTAGTACAAACTTAGAAAGTTGATAGAATAACAGGTTTTGCATTAGCATGAATCATCCAAAGTGTATGAAGTCTAAAACGCACACCTCCCAACCCTTTAGACTAAGAAATCTGGACAAAGCCAAATATTAAATTAAAAAAATTAAAGGTTTTAATTTATTTTTATTATTAGTCCAGAATAAAGTTTAAGTGTAGCTGTGAGGGTTTGCCTGTCAAACAGCTATGCATAGCAGCATTTAAACTTTGAAAGAAGTTAAGTAGAACTATACACAGGAAAAAAAAGTGAAACTGGAATAGTGTAGTGGTTAGAGCATTTGCCTGATATGCAATCAGGCACAGTTTGAGCCCCATAGCAGGCTATGCATTTTCATAAGTGAAACACACCCAAAATGTATTTTTAATAAATAGGTAGTGAATATATTATGTATATGTTAACCAGGGTAGTGTAGCAACTGCAAATGTGATGTGTCACTGAAATTAAAAGTTTAAACAATATTTAGCATATCCAAGCAGATTTGAGCACTGGTAAGCAGGACTTAGCATCTACCCTATTAAGCAATGGGCAGCCTTGCTAACCATGTTTGCCCGGTGCTCAGCTAAGCCTACACAGATTAAGCATGTATTGGTTTAACCATGTTTAAGCAGTGCTTAGCTCCACACAAACCCACTTACAACTGCTGAAAACTGCTTTAATCACCCTGTCACCATTAGCCACTGTTTTGGCCAGCAACAAAATAATGAGCCCTGACCAGTCTTGAACCCAGGACCCTGCACACCATAGCCAAAGCAATGTACTCCATCTAAGCTACACTGACTGTTTTTTTAATATATCATTCAATACAGGTATAGAGTACTGTGGAACCAATCATGTTTATAATATATAAATATACAAATATGGATGCGTATGGTGATAGATACAAATGAAAAGTGTATACATCAGAGATATGTAGCTGTACATACAAAATTAGACATATAGAATATGTACATATATATCATAAAATAATATATATGTGTAGATATCAGAAAAGAAATATACGGATATATCAGTAGTCATATATGTAAACAAATATATATACGTATATATAGAAATATATCTATACACAGATAAATATATATTAACATAATATATATATATATATATATATATATATATGTATATATATGAATATAAATATATATCTAGGTATATATATATATATATATATATATATATATATATATATATATATATATATCTATATATATATATATATATATATATATATATATATATATATATATATACACACATGCATAAATATACATATATAGAGATATCTATATCTATACATATATCTATATATATATATATATATATATATATATATACTGATATATATATATATATATATATATGTATATACTGATATATACATATATATATATATATATATATATATATGTATCTATATATATATATATGTGTCAATAAAAGCATTCAGAAAAATTGTAAATCACACCAACAACTCTTGTAGAACTTTAGCGCTTTCATCTTATTTATTATCAAGACTTCTTCAGAAAGGCATGTTTCAAGGCAACATGTCTTTCTGAAGAAGTCTTGATAATAAATAAGACGAAAGCGCTAAACTTCTACAAGAGTTGTTGGTGTGATTTACTATTTTTTTGAATGCTTTTATTGTCACGAAGTTCAGTTCTTAGTTAAAATTTCTTCTCTTCATTCAATTTTTTTGAGTGCTGTTAATTTTAGTTATATATATATATATATATATATATATGTATATATATATATATATATATATATATATATATATATATATATATATATATATATATATATACATATATGGATCCCTATCATATGATAGAAACCTCATTTGACTGAACCTCATTTGACTGGGACCATAAGACTGAAATTTCAAAAAATTTCAAAACACTGAAAAGTCACTTGACTGAAACCCATAAGACTGAAACCCATAATACTCAATTTCAACATACAAAATTGTAAACTGGACCATATAAAACCAAACTAGTTGGGGGGCTGTGCCCCCCAAACACACCCTAACTAAATATACTAACTCCAGAATTGCAGTACAGTGGGGAAAACGGCATTGTAGTGGCAGCATGTAGACTACTGTAAGGTACGTGAAAGGTATATGCCTTTTCTCCCACTGTAGTGCAATCCTGGAGTTAGTATATATAGTTGGGGTGGGGGCACAGCCCCCCATATTGGGGGTGTGGGGGGCATAGCCCCTCACCTAGTCTGGTTTTATATGGTCCAGTTTACAATTTAGTGTGTTGAAATTTTATGGGTTTCAGTCTTATTGGTTTCAGTCAAGTGACTTTTCAGTCTCTTGAAATTTCAGTCTTATGATTTCAGTCAAATGCGTTTCAGTCAAATGAGGTTTCTATCATATGATAGGAATCCATATATATGTATGTATATATATATATATATATATATATATATATATATATATATATATATATATATATATATATCTGCACATAACATGTACTGGAGTCATACCCCTCGGTGCAACAGATGTGGACAAAGGCTGCAAAATGGGTGGGGGGGGTGCAATGGACAATCAATAGGGACACCATGTGCGTCCTGCAGGTATAAATGTAGAACGTTGCTACAGGAACAGGGTGTGTGTCAGCATACATGTTCAGAAGGATGTCAATTTTGAAATTGTAATGTATGTCATCATATACTGACAGAATTCCCCACATGATCACAGTGATTTGCCACAGGAAGGAATAAAAGGATACTGTGCAACAAATCAGATATATGGGCAATAAACATGGACAGTCTGGAACAATCTGGCTGGTTGACAGGTATGCTCAGAACAGCCTGGTGCAAGAAAGCATAACCAAGCCTGACAAGTGGGGGGGCATGAAAATGTGGACATATCTGAAATACCAGTGTAGCTGAGATGACACATTTGATGCAGTAACACCCTCCTGTCTGTTCCAACATCTATTGAGTGAAATAGCACAAGTCCAAAGCCCAGTGACCTCCCAGTAGTTAGTCACATAAATCTTCACATCCTCCCACTGATGTGTCAGAAATACACAATGCTTATGGAAGCCAGGAAACACTTACAGCTGCCAAATATCTGGACATAACATCAAATTAGGGAAAATACACCGAGCTGCTAGCCATGTCAACAAGCAATATCCAAACTACAGGCAGACTGACACAACAAAAAAGCAATCTTGCTAGGGGGGAATACACATGTAATTGCAAATATACCAGGCACTCCAGGGATGTAACAGCACTGAGAAACATACACCAGTGTGAAAGTGCATACAGTACAAGGAGTGTGTGAACCAAACTGTCAGCATGTTTGACACTCACACACTACCCCTATATATACTGGTCCAATACACGGTGTAGTATGATGTCTGACTGTGTTTTGGGGTATGTCCCAGTCTTGCCCTACAAAAGTGTAACACTTGATAGAGCACCAGAAACTGGATCAGCATGCAAAGTCAGATTGAAATGGAAACATAACACTCACATCTACCACCCTCCCAATAAAGAACATATTCACAATACGCTGCTGCACAATCCTGATAGTCTGTCAACAATAGCCAGAAATGCAAAGACCTCCCCACTGTACACACTCCTAAAGAATGTTCAGGCCTTGTCATCATATATAAGGCCTCTTACACATAAAATGTCTGGCAGTGTGATACATAACTGGGATGATATTAGGAATTACTTCACTAAGTAATGATATACCATATCTCTATGTCTCTTACTGCATGATATAAGGACAAAGTCTGACATACTTATGGACAGATGCCTAAACACAGGTCCATGATGGAGATATTGCTATTATAAACTCAGAAAGTAGCTGGTGAAACAGGGTTTATTGTAACATATCTGTTCTGAGCAATATGAAGTTAGAAACAAACATGGATGTTACCATTTACTGACTGCATTCTACAGAGCATGCTACTGACCTTCCAAATTCAATAAATGTGTGAGTAACACACTGATAATAAGAGTACAAACTCTGGGCAGTCTGAGCTATGTCAGCCACATAATACTCTCAAGACTGCAAATCATGCAGAACAGCCATATCCACACAAACTCTGTCAAACCAGCAGTACTTCAGTTGTATAACAACAATACTCACAGTCTGTCCCTGTGTCCAGAACAATTGTCCCTGGTGAGTCGGGCTGTCTTCACAGTCTCTGTCCTATGTTGTTAGTAGAACAACCCTCTATGGTGCTGTGTGTAACACACATGCATGAAAACCTCTTCACAGGCAAAGAAAGGGCCAATGCCTACATGAGGTACACAATTATAGGACTGTATTTCCCAGCTATTGGGTACAGGAATAATACCAAAGCTGTTCCACATGGGATTAGCAAGTGTGTAACTCCAATTTGTGCACAGGCCATCAGCTGAACCTGAGCAGTACCTACAAAAGGCAAGCTGATGCCTTTGCAAAACAGATGTATAACCAACATCCAAGAGAGAGACAAAAAAAGAAAAAAAGCCCCACAAAAACAGCCAAAAATAAGAAGCCCAAGAGGCAGAGGAAAAAAGAAATCTTCACACCAGTTGAACATCCAACATCAACAGGAAAAAAAAAGCAGGTATGTTAAACAAGTATGCATGTAATGGACTGCAGTATGTAATAATGGGAAATACAGAAGTTTAATATACATGTCCCAACAAGACTTGGTGTACGGACATATTGCCAAGCAGAACCTATGGCCATAGCATCTGTGTCTTTCTGCAGTGACATAGAATGCAGCTCAGGACCCTGAGACACCCCAGGAAAGGATGATACACATATGGCAAATACTGGAGTGTGTGTTGAACAATACTGACTGTGACACTGCTAGGCCAGGTAAAAGTATTTCACACATATATCCAGATGTGAATTGTGAATACAACTGTGTTATGCATGTTTGTCTCAGAAATGTCATGGAGTTATACAGGGTAGTTGCATAGTGGAATAATGTCACAGCTGTGTGTGTAGGACTGCATGTGATATACCAAGCTCATACCATTCAGCTGTCCATTGTTATGCACACTGACCATATTTGTCCCTTATATTTGTAATTATTTACTCAAAGACTTGTGTTATGTCTTGCAAATAATTGGCAACATGCAAACAATGACATTACAATAGCTCCCTCTCTTTTATTTGGCCATTGTTGTTTGGGGTCCTCACAGCAGATCATCCCCACCCATTGCTTCCAGTCCTCTGCATCTTGCTCTCACACACCATACACCTGCATGTCTGTCATCACCACATGCATATGTCTTTTGTAGGCCATCTGCTGTCCCTGTAACCTGGCAGCCTCACCTGTTGCAATTTATACTCAGCATACTCCCTTAGCACATGTCCAAACCAACGTAATCATGTCACAGTCTTGCATTGTCCCCAAGCCATCCAAACTGGGCTGACCCACTAACACACATGTCCCTAATCCTATCATCCCTTGTCGAACACAGCGCAAATGTGAACATCCCAAACTCTGCTGTGTCCAGCCCTGAATCCTGCCTGTTTTTACAGTCTCACTGTCTGCAACCAGTATAATGTAGCCAGTCACACTACCCTCTTGTAGACTTCCCATATCACTCTTAATAGGTTCATAGGTTCATAGGTAGATACAAGGCTATTTGCCCTAGGGCATTTATAAGCCTAGCCAGAGTGTATTTGGCTTCCGCCTCCCTATTAGATTAGCCTACTGTGCCTCTGTAAAGTAGGTCACAGAAGGTACCCTTTTAAGATTAGTTTACTGTGCCTCTGTCTAGCAGGGACACAGAAGAGATCCCACGGGTGAATTTGCGATTTGCCATCCACGCGTCCAGATTTCACTTGAAGAGGGTCAGCGAGGGGCTATGTCTAACATGAATTGGGATTCTATTCCAGAGTGAGGGGAGCCTCTGGGAAATGAATCTGTCTCTCCAGCATGTCCTATTTATTTTTGTGCTGAGGTTTAGGTCCCTGGAGCGTGTAGCTCTAAGGGACTTGGATTTTTTGAGGTGGAGCATGTCCATTAATTCTGGGTTTGACATGGCTTTGTACGTCAGGCATAGATCGCCTCTGAGTAGGCGGTAAGCAACTGAGTAGAGCTGGAGTTTCTTTAGTCGAGCTGCATAGGACATCTGTTTGTAGCCCATAATCCTCTTGGGGAGGTACTTTTGGGGTCTCTCCAGTTGCTGCAGGTGTCGGGTAAGGTACATCCCAAAAGGGGCATTGTATTCAGTTATGGGCCTGATGAGTGACGAGTAGAGGGGCACAATGACCTCTCTTGATCTAGATGCGAACCCTTTCGTGATAAGGTGGGCTATATAGAAGGTCTTTCTAACCACTTTGGCAACGTGATTATCAAAGGAGAGATTACTATCTACGTTGGTCCCCAAATCTCTAATTACTTCTTCTGTACTTAATGGATTGCCACCTATGTGGTAATTTGTGGGCACCTTGTTTTTCCCAAAGGGGATGGCTATGCACTTTTTAGCATTTAGCTTGAGGCCGTGGCTCTGGCACCAAACATCCATCTCTGTGAGACCCTTTTGGAGGATGCTTGTGTCAGCTGGAGATTCGATTATGGCCCCCATTTTGCAGTCATCTGAGAACTTTGTCAGCCATAATCCCCCCGTGTTAGCCTGAACGTCAGAGAAGTATATACCGAACAAGATACTTGTCTGTCACAAATAACTCCTGACTATCCTCCCCACCACACACAACCTGCCTATACTCACTTGTACACCTCCCCCCACACTACCCATGACTCTGAACTAGTGTTCCTAAGTAGTTAAACCTATCCACCTTCCAAACTGTATGCCCTGCATTGTCACAATTTCTCTGTCCCCCACCCCATTTACACACATGCATCCTTTCTAAGTCCTGCTGACCATCAGTCCTCTCCACTCTACAACATACCTCCACCTCACCAGGGTCTCCCCAACCTGTCCCCTTATCTCGCTACAGACCACATTGTCATATGCAAACTGCACAGTCAACAGGAGCCCCTGTCTGCTCATGCCTGTCAACCTGTCCCTCACTACTACAAATATGAAAGGACACACAGCTGATCCCTGATGTACTCCCACCTCCACCTTATATGCACCTGTCACATCAAAATCAGCAATCACTGCTATCACACTAGCCTCCTACATATCCTGTAGGTGTCTGACAGACTCCTCTGGCACCCCTGACCTCGACATACAATACCACAACTACTGTCCAGGCAGCATGCCATATGCTCTCTGTAGGTGCACATAGACACAATGCAGCTGCATCTCAGCCTCAGTGCAGAGCTCCATCAACACTTGTGGATCAACATTTGCATCTGTAATGCTCTTACCTGGCATGAAACCATACTGCAAATCATCAATTATCACCATGTTCTCAACCTAGCTGCCACCACCCTTTACCATTACCTCATCCTGTGACCAATCAGTGGTATCCCTCACTTGTTACTACAGATCTGCTGACCATGCTTGTTCAGATAAGCAGTACCCATACATATTCACCAACATCTCACACATCCTCTCACTTTCCAAGATTACAGTAAACAATCCAGTTAAAATACCGCTGCCATGTCTCAGAAATACCTCCAGACATCTACAGATATGTCACCCGGAACAACAGCCTTTCCACTGTTAAACCCCCTCATAGCTATCCTTACATTCTCCTTGATAAGCTGTTGCACCTCCTGATTAACCATACCCACCTCAGCCAACCTAGCCTCCCTCTCCTATTTTCCTCATGGAACAGGCCATCAAACTGATGTTTCCATATGTTCTAAACACACTCCTAGCTTGTATGTTTCCCCCATATTCCTTTATCACCCTTTTGTGCTGCACATCCTTCCTAGCTATGTGCCTCTGTCTAGCCAATAGCTACAGGCCCTATACACCATCCGTGCTGTCCAACATTACATACAATCCCAGACTCCACATCTGTATGTCAGACTCCCCATCCATAGCCATGTCCAACACTCACTTTGCCATGCACCCCATCTATTTATACTCATGTCTACTCTCTACATCTGTCTGTCAATCCCACTTCTCCTTTGCCAACACCTTTCTCTGCATACTCCCCTGTACTTCTTCATTCCACCACCACGTGTGTAGGAGCAGTCACCATCTGGGCAGCATGCCAACCTGTGTCTGATTGAGCATAGTAGGTCACAGGTACATTAATGTAATGCTGGGTATGAGTACAAATTGGACACATCTACTGAGGGCAATTGGAAGTCCATCCCCACATATGTCTGTGGTCTCACAGGCAACTATCCAACCCACCCTGTAATGGAGGTCAGCCACAGCACATACACACACACCATAGCTAAAGCCGATCTGCTAAAGACATGTTTAGGACAAACATCACCCCCCTGGCTGAACATTAGTATAGGTGGATATACACACCACCTGCATCCCTACCCTCATCATGAATCAGGTGCAAACTGCCTACTTGCACATAATGCTATGCATGTCCATACAATGCTGCTAGGTACAGGAGTATGATTTCATGTAATGTTGTGGCTACTGATACTCATTACTTGTGAGCTGTTTCTGTAAAGAACTATGGACAATGTCTGATGTCCTGTGATGTGTTTTTCCATGTTTATGTCTTTCAGGTGTTATGCAGAGGCTTCCAGCCTATGATGTCCAGCAGACAGCAGCCATAACTGAGGCCATCCTGGAGCATTACAACATAATCTTCAGTCGGGTTCACTAGCATCACCAGGAGAGGACAGCCCTCTGGGAAGATATCACACAGAAAATAAACATCTTGGAGAACCATGGCTGCATGTGCAACAGGTCAGGCACAGAGCAACTGATCTCATTCAGCGTGCATGGTGACGGGCTGTTGCTGTGGGGGCCAGCCAAAGAGGCCCCACTTACAGCAATGAAGGAGCTCCTTGCCAACCTTGGGGTGGCCCACAGAGAACAACCACTACATGATTTAGCTGTCGTGGAGGTGGGTGCCACCCAGGAAATTGGCAAGGAGCATCCAGGTAAGGCATAAGTCCACATCAGTGTACTGAGGTTACATTTCAACTGTGTACTAACAGTCTTTAGATGCATACGTCATTACAAAATAGAGTACTGGGTGGGGTTTAGTAATGCACACATGTGCCCATTTCAGGTGAAGAATAGCAAATAGTGTAATATCATAGTCTATACTGTACCTGTGCATACATGTAGCATTGCTCCTGGACCAATGGCTAATGTGAGGCTGCTGACAATACCTTTCCCTCACAATACCTAGGTATCTCTCATCAACATGAGGCAGAGCAGCCTGAGACCAGAAGTATGAGATCTTCCTGTTGTGGCTTACCAGTACCACAGGTATTTTAAGGTCATGCATGTGGCCATGAACTGAACTGTTATAGTCAGCAAACTGCATGTGTTTGCAAGATCACCTGTGATGGGGTTCACTGCATGATATCACAGGGATCTATTTGCATAAGATGTCACATATCAGTAGCATAACTCACAAACCTGTTATTGCAGGACATCTAGATAATGATTGCCAAAATGTGGGGACAGAGTGTCAATAGTAGGGGCATGTTGTATACAGTACAGTGCATATAAAAGGTGTACACACGTCACAATGTCAGGTATTTGTGAGATATGAAAATGTGAGTACAATACACAAGACCAAAGCCATGCAACCTCTCATGTGACCTATAATCTGTACAATGCAAGTGTGAAACATACAACTCTGTTAGGGGAACATGTATGTTGAGTGGTAACAGTCCAAGAAACTAGATGCATATCTGTGGACAGGAGGAAGCTCATACTGTAGTATATCAGGATGTGATACAACCACAGCAATTGATCATATTGGGTACACACCTGCCATCAACTACAGACTCCTGGTGTACCTGCAAATAACAGTCAGCTCACATACCAAGATTATCCCAACACAGACCCACAGTTGCCTGCTACAGCAAAAGCCATGGTTTGCATATAACCTAACATAATGCAAAGGGATTGAACGCTATGGGCACATAGACACAGCATTGCATATGCCATGGAACACAGTGCAGATAGTCATCAAAAGGTGTACAAGAGATGGTGCAACAGTGACATTTTGAAGAGGTGGACATCCCTACACATATGTTGAGAAAATCATCCCAGAAATGTCCAGGGAGGCTGCCAGGAGCCATACAGCAACAGTGAAGGAGTATCAGACATCTCTAGCAAGTAGTGGGTGTGTACTACATGTGACAACAATCTTCCATGGACTCCACATGTCTTGGGTATAGAGTGTGTTTCGACGATGGCAGCTGTTCCTCACAACACACAACATCCAGTTCTGGGTAACGTCTGGACAACAATACATCAGCTTTTCAAAATGCATGTGTGGAAATGTGTGAAGGTGTTATGAGACCAGGGTTGAACTCTATGTACAATTTGATCATGTTAGTTTGGCACAGTAACAGCACTGCACAACAGCAGAACAGCACTACCCACACAGTGAAGCAGGTGATGGCAGTGTCCTGCTTTGGGTTTGCTGTCCACCAGCTTGAACTGGGGCTGTAGCCAATTTAGATTGTATTATGACCACTTCCAAACACCAGTCCCTTGTGGCTATGATCTGTCTGGTCACATAGCTATGGATGGGAAGGTATCCCAACATTGCACACAACAATTGGCCACAACCTACATCCAAATGAACAAAAGGATGGATTCACAAGAACACAATCAACAGTCCATTATGGCCAAGCCTAAGGCTACACCTACATACAAAACAGTCTGTGTGTTGACCTGACAAGTGCTGTGCCCAGGGAATGGCCTTGCAATTGGACAGATTTGGAAGTCTTTGGCAAGGGACAGTTTGCAAACATTGCCATGTTGAGATGTGCCATGCTGAGAAGCACCTCCCCAAGAGGACTGAATGCTGTAATGAGAGCAAAAGGTGCTTTATCAAAGCATCGGTTTACAGGTATGTACCTTCTGCAAGCCAGCTATTGTAATACTAACATGTACAATATGCCACCCCTGCCTGGTGTGTATGTTTCTCATTCAGAGTGCATAGGTTACATGTAATACAAAATGGTGGAAATCTCATGGCAATATTAATGTGGTCTCATGTGATGTGTCACAAAACCCTTGTATGTTAAGAGGGGTGTATACACTTACTATATCCACTGTAAGTTTGTGAAGTTGTTTGAGAAAATGCCCTTGTTTTCACATACATGTATTGCAGGTTATGACAACTGGAAATCACAGTATTACATTAAACGTAGGGTCACCAATCCCCTGGTCAAACCAGTAATGTAGCAGACCACTTAAAAAACTGGTAAAAAAAAAACAACACTTGAAAATAAACACCAAATGAAGAATAAACCACACTGGAATCCAAGATAAAGGTTAGCACTTTCGTTTACTATATTAAGCAAACTTCATCAGACAAAATTGAATAAAAGTACAACCATATTTATATATAAAAACTAATAATTAGTATGACATCATTTCCTTCAAAACAAGACCAAGCCTCTAATTAAAGTACCAAACCACAAGAATAATGCACCCATAGAATGTTCAAATAATAAATGTGTAAAAAACATTCAATACATAGAACATAAAACAAATAAATAACCATGTAAAGCATATAAATATTATATTTGTGTTTGTCATCTCATTAATGCCCTCAGTTTCAGCATACTTTTAATGGAAACTGAGTCATTCAACCCTGGGGCATATAAGGCATTAAGCCTCAGCTGCCAAATTAATTCCCTCTCTTCTATTTTCAAATCTATAGGACCCCCTCTCACATTTTCATAGATTTTTTTCAATAACCAAAAATCTGAATTCATGTTCAGGGAAGATGTTAATATGCCTGGCTAACACATTGCTCAAATTCAATTTATTGATGGCATAAATATGCTCATAAATCCTGCTTTTAAGTGGTCTCCCAGTTTTGCCCACATAAAAAGCTGGACATTTTGAACATAAAGCCAGGTACACCAATCCTTTAGTATTACAATTGAATTTATCTTTGATATCATAATTCCTTCCTTTAATACTAAATTTGTTACCCACTTGTATGTATCGACACCAACGACATGCCTGGCATTTGTACATACCACAATGAGGCGAATGACATCTTGTACTATTCCCCTCAACAATATTTTTCAAGTTCAGTCCTTTTCTAAACACTAAACTGGGTGAATCACCCACTTGTAGCAGACCAACATAGGAGGTATGTGCAGCAGACAGGGAGTATGACCCACATATCGAAATAGTTCTGAAAACTCTGTACAGTTTGTAGTTATATTCCCTAGGTTTTGCCACCATGCTATACAGGTGAACAGCACTGATGTCTACATGGGTATAGTGTGTTCTAGGTGAAGGCTCAACACCTACTAAAGACACTCACACATCCCAGTGGTGTAAAGTAGTAGTAAAACTAAGTTGAAAGGCATGCACTGCATGATGTTGAGGGCCTGTCTAGAGTGTGTCTGTTGTGGTCTAAGTGTGTGTCATGATGGTCACCCTCTGCCTAATATGAGGTCAATGTAATGCCTGTGGGACACCTTGTGTGTGTGTGAGTGAGTGTGTGTGTGTGTGTGTGTGTGTGTGTGTGTGTGTGTGTGTGTGTGTGTGTGTGTGTGTGTGTCTGTGTGTGTGTGTGTGTATGTGTGTGTGTGTGTGTGTGTGTGTGTGTGTGGGTAAGTATGTGTATATATGATAGCAAACTGTATAATGATGTTAGTAATGTATATATCCTGTCTTTCCTTCACAGGTGAGCATGGTGATCCCAGTCCCTCCTGCTATACATGATGTTAGCTTCTTTGGTGACTCTGACCATGATGACAACCATAGTGGGGCACAGGTGGGGTTGTCATGGGCTGCAGCTGTGTCACCAGTTGGCATTCCACCTTTGTCAACCCCATTCCCGCACACAGTCACAATGCCTGCACATTCCCTGTCACTAGTGGCCACAAGTGAAGGACAGCTGAGTGCAGGCACAGGACATGCAAGTTTGGAGACTATGGCAAGTGAGTAGCCAGCCACAAGCCATAGCCAGACTGCTGGTGAGGTCACACACAGGCAGATGGGCAGGGGTGGCCGACGCAGGATTGCTGCCTGTCCAGCCCATGTAGCAAGTGCCAATGCGGCAGTTACCAGGAGCATGTTTCGGGCTGTAATGGTTGTGCAGGCATGTAATGAATGTAAAACCAGACAACTACACAAGGTTGTAGCAGAACATATCCCTGGTGTTCATGGCTGTCTCCAGGACCTTGTTGCAGTTAGGTGTGAGGGCAATGAGATCATGGATAGATGGTTGGTTGAGACTGGGGCACTCATTGGCCATGGAATATCTATGCAAGAACATTTGGCAGGGGAGAGGTGGCAGCCATGTGGACGTAGCTCAGCACCACAATCAGCTGGGGGTCCAAGTGGCCATGCACTATCATGCTCCCATAGTGGCAGTGACACCGGCAGTACTGAGGGTGGTGCTGCTGTCCATGTCACGATGTAGCAGGCCATGGGCACAAGGTCCTGGCCGGTCCCAACAGGGTCGCGGTTCCAGCAGACATCAGTCACCATTGGGGAGTAGTACTGCCTTGGGCCTGGTTGTGCCAGTCAGACCCGTGACAGGTCCAGTTCCCGTGTCCATGGCCGGAGATTGTGAACTGTACACCCTGCCATGTATGGCCCACAGCTGTTCACAAAACATCAGCATAGGGCAGCCACATGGTGTGACTGTGTGCAGGCAGAGACACACACACACACACACACACACACACACACACACACACACACACACACACACACACACACACACACATATCACAATCAGGAAAGAGGTCACCTCCACACACATGCACCAAACATGCATAGGCCATATCATTCCCACACCCCAAACACACACCCATAATGTCAACCGAATGGCACAGCCTAGGCCTCTGCCAAATCCATACAACACCCTGTGCATATGAAGAAACCTGTGGCAGATCCCTGCCATCCAAACCATTGATGCAGAGACATGCAAATATGGGTCTGATGCACAGGGTGAACATACTAAATTGTAGCTATGTAATGTTGTGTAAGGTGCTGTCATCATCTTGGCCAAAGCCCTCAAGGAATAAACATTACCAGAAATACATGCCTTAATCACAAGAAGCAATTAACACCTAATTACATAATTCAATACACAGCCTCCAATTACACTTGTCATTTAACCCCCTACGCGATAACGTATCACAGTTAATATTAATACATTGAATCTGTACATAAAAATTGCCCTTTTATGAATGTTTCATCACACTGAGGAACAGATGTTTTCAGAAACAGTACCTTGAAACCCACTACTGTCCCCATGGTGAGATTTATTCAAATGTACAGCTGTAGAACTGACATATTTCTTATCAGTAATATGTCTGATATGTTTTAACAGCCTAGTTTTAAAATATGTGTTACTGTCTCCCACATAAAATATGTTATAAGGCCATCTAAGAGCATTCTCTATACACCTACCTCTTGAATGTACAGACTTCAACATGTTTCCCAGTCATTCCCCTCAGCAGGAATTACAGCACTAAATAATGATAGACCAGTATACCTATCCACCTACTACTGTATGACATCTGGACAAAGCCTGACATAATTGGTGGACAGAAGCCCAAATACATGGCCATACATGAAATATTGCTGTTATACACTGAGAAAGTTTCTGGTGTTACAGGGTTTGTTGTAACATATCCTTTCTGAGGGATATAAAGTCAGAAAAACAAATGGATGTTACCATCTACATAATGCAATCACCAGAGTATACTACTGATTTGCCAAGGACAACACCTGTCTGGGGAATAGCCCATACATAACAGGCTAACCTGTGGCCATTATGTGGATGGTCCTACAGTTGAGAGCTATGCAGGGACAGAACTTTGTCAGACTGAAACCCATGCAGAAGTAGCAGGCCATCACCTGGTCACGAGCATCACGTACAAAAGCCATGCTGCCACCTATTCAAACCAGCTCTATCCCTGTAGTGCAGAGAGAGAGAGAGAGAGAGATAACAAAATTAAACATAAAGTGGAAAAGAGATGAAAGAAAAAAGGTAATTGGACCATGCAAGCAAGTAATTGAATGTAGTACTTGGTCTGTAGTAATGGGAAATATGGTTTGGAGGAATATATGTCCTAACAAGACATACTGTACTAATGTCCTGCTAAACAGCTACTATTGCTATAGCATCTGGCACTGTCTGCAGTGGGAGATATCACAGACTTACCTCTCAACTGTACAGATCTTCACAGAATGCCCACATTTTACCATCATGTATTTTTGTCTGTTCCTCCTGAGATCTGTACTTTTCTGTACTTTTCTGTCAAATAGCTGAGGATTGAAGTCATCAGGTAATGACAAGCACTTGAGTTTAAGACTCCATATCCTTAAGAATATTCACCATAATGCTAAATGTATCATTCTACAAACTTCCTATGTTTGTAACAGGAATATTTAAAGTCTGTCCTTATTTATGCCCCCCATCATTTTAGGCTTTGTCCAGATGTGATGCTCTGAGAGGTTGTGAGTTAGGATCACAGCTCGGGAGCCTGACTCATCCTGGGAAAGGACAGCTCATATATGACAACCACAGGGGTGTCTGTCAAACAGTTGTGAGACAATTATGTTTTAACATTGTTTTCAGAAAAAAAAATCATTTTATTTCCAGTGGGGAAGGGAAGTCATTTTTCCATTGTTCATCTTGCAATTAAGTTGTTCCAGAAAAGAATTGTATTTAACTTCCAAGGGCTTATTAATGGGTTAGACTGAAAAACAATAGTCACCGTGTGGAACACTGTATATTCTAATTCCCAACTAAGGACTGAAATTCAATCAAACTCTCTGCAGTATCTGGAGGATAAGTTGGCAGACCAGCAATTCCAGGTATCCCATCTGGGTGCCTCATGTGAGATATTGCATGTTTATTCTCTACTATGTAAATGAATATCCATAAGGCTGGAATGCTGTATATCTCTTCACATGGAGATCGATAGGTAAAAATTATTATCATAGTTACTGATGTACTTCTTATTACAGGTACTGATATAAGTATTTATCAACTGATGAAATGCTTAAGTGTTCATACTTAAAAAGTACATGCATCTGCCGAACCATCTATCCTTCGATCATGTCCCATTTCTGCATGTCTCTCCTGCAGGTGACTCTGCTCTCCACATTCCTGCCCAACTCCTATTACAGCTGTTTTTTAGTACCTTTGCTCCTGCCTTTGTTAGCTGTCATATTGTTAATCACTTTGATGGTGATGCAGAGAAGAACTTTTATAAGACCACATCACACACATCCTTTTGGCCCAGCACCACACAGATAACATTATACACTGCTGAGAAACATTGACATAATGCACATGGAAATAGAAATGTGCCACATAAATTCACAACATGCATCATCTGACTATCAGACAGTGGAATAATGTGGCAGGCACACCCATGTCATTTCATGCCATGTCATTCTACATTTGCCAATTAGGGACAAAAACTATTGATAGTTTCAACCTGTATGCACATCTGATAGCTTTCTGTCATTAGAACATGATCTAAAATTCTACTCCGTGTACTAAATCCACACATTCTGGTGCTTTTTAACAAGTGTTGGGTTATTCTGTCAGATAACTCTATCTGCATGTGTGATAATTTGCCTTCATAGGGTATCTGTTCTACTCAGGTGATATAACACATACATAATGTGATTTAGATGCACTGCACATTTCTGACAGATAGCTACCTTATTATTACAAGCTATCTTCTTGACCCACCAAGCTTCTGGTAGATTTCCTCTGGATACTTTCCAGCAATCTGATGTCCATATCATTGTTTTGGTTCCATAACTGCACACACTAATAAATGTATGACCTGTCCCAGGCTCAGTATAGCAGAAGCATTACCTTTCTGATTCTGTAGTTTTATCTTCCTATCCACTGCTGCTACTTCCCTTCTGCCCTGCCCTTTCTAATCCATTTCACATAGGAGTCATCTATAGAGATCTGTTTTACGTTCTCTCACCATTTGTCCCCCAACGTTGATACCTCATAGCAGAGTTATGGTCCAGATGTTGCTGTTTCCATAGATGTATGGTGCATCTTAGCTACACATATTTCCACATCTGGCCAGCATTTCTAACTTCCTCTTCTGAATGCCACATCAGTGTTCAACTAATGCGCCCATCTTTGTGACATGAATGAAAATAGCGATCCTTTTCCGGCTATGTCTAAGACAGTCACATAGAAGAATATATGGACTGATAGCAGACTCTTTTGCTGCTCACCTGTTCACCTGCTTGTATCTGACTTTGCCTCTGTTGCCACATCCTTCACTGAAGCAACGCTTCAGTACTAGTGTCATTGTCTGACTGGAAAGTAGCATTGCAGTTCACATTGAAGAGGATCATGGTAGTGATCATGAATGTTTAAAAAGTTACAGATTTCAAGAAAGTGTATGGTAATTTGAAATACAGGATGTCTTTGAAAGACTATCTTTTTCAAAGAACAAAGTATCTCTATCTTGAAGTGCAGTAGTGCAGTACATTAAAACCAATGGGACTGAAAAGCAAAATTATCTGGAGGTATCTTTTAAGTAATTAAGTTACTGAGTTTGTGGTTTTATTGGTTGTTTTAAGTATTTTCTGCATAAGCATAAACGTTAAGATTTGTTCTTTTAATCTGTACTGAAAGGCATGTTGTCAAAGTGCTATAGCATTTTAATAAAGATTTTCTGTCCAAAATACTTGTCAGATAGTATTGCTGGTTATCAATGTCTTCTTCTAGGCATCACTAAAACCCTCCATGTTAGTAGGGTTATATCCAGGTTTCTTTACTTTCTGGTACATAACTTCTTGAATCCAATCTCAGTATGTTCTCACTCCCTTTCTCTTTCTACGAGCTCAGAATCTTCTGGTCTGCTTCTTGCCAAGTCCTATCTTCCACGAGAAAAGTTGAATCTCTTCTTCAACTCTTCTTTATTCTGTCCATCAGTGTTGTTTCATTTTTCCTGACATTTGTAGGTGCCAGTACACTGCTTTGAAAAAAGATATGGTTGCTTGTGGTTAGATCTTTGCTTCACAATAGTAGGGTCGTGGGTTCAATCATGGTGGCTGAGGGGGGATCTTTACGTATTCCATTTTTTTTCTAAAGCAGCATGGTTGATCAATAACTCATATCTGTATGTGTTGCAATTTTTCAATAGCCACCCATTTGTTTAAACTTATTTTGAATGTATCATGCATCCTAGATGACACTAAAATAATCTGACAGCTATTTTGAAAGTTGTAGTATGGACTGTAACAATGCTGTCTTTCTTAGATATCTTACTAACCTTTAAAACAAGCTTAGCATTTTGATGAGATGTGGTTTAATGCATGTATAAAGAGTAATCATCAGCATAGTTCTCACTACAGTACTTCATTCTTGAAATACTTACAAGGTAAGCAGTTTCCCATTTACCAACATATAACTCATGTTCTATAAATTTAATTGGCGTAATCAAGTATGATACTCACTGCTTGTAATGTAGGAATTTTTCTTGTAAATTTCCTTTGGGCGAGCTCAAGACTTTTAATTTGGACTGGAATATACAAACAAAAACAGGTTTTGTATTCCTTTACTAGTCTTAGTAACATCTTGTAAATCTCAGCTAGCGATACAGAGTCTCTTGAGCTTACAGTTTTAATGAATTTGCATAACATTCCCCTCTGCCTTGTTTTTGAAACTTGTGTTATTTGTTTTAGAATTTAGTTTGTGGTCAGACAGTACTCCCAAGGCCCCCATTTCATTAGCAATGTTAAGTGCTGTATCATTTAATAGTATCTTAGGGCCTGTATTACTCTTGCATAGTTCAACATAGAATATTTGTTAGGATTAAAGTCTAGACCCTATTTAAGTAACCACATATGCACATCTTTAAAAGTATTGTTTATTGTTGTTATTTCATTAGGAAAAGTGAAGTTGTTTTTCAGTCACTGGTTGCTTGAAAATGGTTACTTATTAATAGCTGAATATATCGAAGGCATGAAGTTAAGCAGAATGAGTTCCAGTACTGATAAGTATGGTACCCCACAGTTTATAATACTAGTGATACCTCAGTAGTTCTATGCACTGCACTCTGCGTTGTATCCATCCAGAAATTCACCTGGTGGCATATGGTTAACTCATTTTTGGATTACGTTAACAAAGCAATAAGTTAAAAATAATATTAAAAAGGGCCTCACATTTTCTCTAGCATAATTACTAGTGTACTTACACTGCCTCTTCATAAGAACAACAGAAGACTGTTCACCACCAGTGGAAAGAATGCAAGCAGGAAGACAATTTGCTATTTTACATGCATGATTACCTGTTGCACTGCATTTGTATGATTGTAAAGGATATACATGACCACAAACATCAGTGGCATGTTGTATTATCACCTCCCACAGATGTTCATAAAGACTTCTGTTTCTTCCATTGTCCATAAAGCAGAATCAGAAGTAATTTCCTTCAGGTCTTCATTTGTATATCACTTTTGCAATTGGAGACATTATTTTGGTATTTCCATGACCACATGACCACAGTATCACCATCTGGAGAACTCATCATCATCATCATCAACCCCTTTTTCCCATTTTTTACATGGAGTTGACGTGTCATATCAAATGTCTCCATCTGTCTCTAGATTCAGTGCCACTCTCTTACTTTTTTCAACAGCAATGCCTAACTGTTACACATCTTTTCTCACACAAAATCCATCACTTTGTCAACATCCTTGTTTCCTCTAGCCTACTTCTTGTCTGTCCTAAATCTTCTTCACCAGATTGTCTTCTGCTTTCTTGCACGTGTGCCTGAGCCACTGTAAGTGGTACCTTAGTCCTAGGTTCAATATTGTTCAACCTGGTATTTTCATTTAATGCTAATAAATCTAATGTTTGGATGACCAAGTATGTGGACGATATTAAACTAGGTTGTGTTATTACATCGCAGAGGATATTGACCACTTCAACACTTACATGTATTTGGTGGCTGAATGGTTAGACTTAACTGGACTTAAAGTTATTAAGGATAAATGTGCTGCTTTGCATTTTGAGAAACCAATGGTTGACTATCAAATAAACTTAGGTCTTCACAAGTTACAGAAGTTGACAGAATATAACAATTTAGATATTATTATATGTAGTAATTTTAAGTATAGGACTAACGCCTTAAAAGTTAAAGCTATGGCATTAAAAATTATTGGCTTAATTTTTAAGAACTTTACAACAAGAAATAATCACTGTATTTTGAGGTTGTTCGTAATATTATGTTTGACCCACCATTGGGTACAACATATTGTTTTGCTCTTACAAGAAATCCGATCTCCTGGTTTTAGAAGACATTTGACAAAAATATGCAATGTGTTATCATTACTTGTAGATATAAATCATACACATCTACACTGGAAAGTCTAGGCCTCTTTTCAGTCAGTTACTGATATCTGAGGGGTAAACTTTATTTAGCCTACAAGGGGCTCTGGAATGAAAAATATCAATCTATACTAAATACTGAATTGTTGAATACAAGCATATTGACCAGAGGTGCATATTTTACTTACACAATTCAGTAGTCAAGAACAGTCTTAAGAGCAAACTGTTTAACACAGTCATTGGTATGACTTTGGAAGAGAGTTCTTTACATATTTGCCAGTCTTTTTATTTGCAAATATTCAAGAAACAACTTAATATTGGGTTGAATTTCAGGGTATGGAGTCTGCAGTCTGAATGACCTTTGGCTGTTATGCAGGAAAAACTGAACAATTGAACAGTTAATCTGTTCTCTCTGACCTTCACTGCAACTGGAACTGCTTTGGCTTCTGCTCTGATGTCCTCATTTCTTTGACTGTCCCACAGTGTGCATTCTACCACCCATTTCAGGCTTTTCATCTCCATTATCTCTGGCATTCTCAACCACTCTGCCTTTTCCCCAGGTTTCCATACCATACAGTAATACTGGTCATCCCACTTTTTGTACACCTTACTTTTAAGACTTCTTGACATTCTTCTGTCATACACTACCCCTGACACTCTGTGCCAGCTGGCTGCAGCCCATATGATTCTAGCTTTGACCTCCTCATTCAGACTTCCTTCTCCTCAATCACCCCTTCCAGATATTTAAAGCTATTAATTTGCTTGACTATCTTTCCTGCTATCTCAGTTCTCAGCCTCTTCTGATTTCTTCATTTGCTACCATTTCAACTCTTCTTTGTATTCAGCTTTATCCCATGTGGTTTCAGATTTGCCTTCTAGTTTCCTATCATTTGCTGAAGTTATTGCTCAGAGTTTGCCTGTGATGCCACATCACCTGCATATAGCAAATTTTTTGAGCTGTCCCCTCCAACCTTTTTGGTAATGTAGTACATCACCAGTATAAACAGCAGGGGGCTCAGAGATGAACCCTGATGCACACCTTCTCCCAGTGAGAAAAATGCAGCAGGATCCAGACTGAGTAGTGAAAATGATATATAATCAGCCCTCAAACAGTTCCAAATCCGGTACAGGAGATAGAAAAAGTAAGCCACACTGCAAAGATGTAAAATTCACAAATTTTATTCAGACACTACAAACACTAAGGGCTTTCATCCCTCAGTGTAAAATGGGACTTCCTCAGCATAACAGTTAAAAAAGAATGCCCAAGCTATATAGCAAAACCAATCAAGTACCTGCCCCCGTTAATTCCTTTAATTACAGCTCCCAAGCAACTAAAGACATCTCCAAGTTAGGAAACTATGTTGAAATATAAAGGCTGTAGAAGGTCTTACAAACATCTTAAAAATACTTAGCACCAAGATGTCTAAAAAATACATACATTAGCAAAATTGTAAATATAAAATATTTATATGTAAATTTTATTAATTATATAATGCTCTCATTATCAACCAACAAGAGAGAGATAAAGTGACATTTAAACCAAAAGGACCAGGAAAGGGATCGGAATGGAGGGAACCCTTCAACAGTATTTGAGAAAAGAACCCTAGGGGCCATTACTATGACAGAAGAGGAGTGGAGGAGGGGAAAATATTTAGAACTCCAAGAATTACCAGTGACAGTACTAAACCACAAGGGTGACTTCAAAATTTACAGTTTTAGTTCTGTCCACATTAGGGTTCCTATTACCTGATCGAACGTTTAGGTTAGCGAATGCCTAAATGCCAATCTGGTAATAGCAAAAGCAAAAAAACCGTGAAAGGTTGATTTAATGCAGGGAAAGAATTTGCTTGTCCATTATGTAGATTTTGCCCCTCAAAAGCAAAAAAAAAAAACGCGAAAGGCCGATTTAATGCAGGGAAAGAATTCCTTTGGCTGGTATGTGGATTTTTCCCCTTTCCCCACTGCAGAGTGATCTTGGAGTTGGTATATTTAGTTAGAGGAGATGTGGGGGGTACAGCCCCCCACTTCATTGTGTTTTTTTTTTTTGCAGCTGAGGGAATTCATTCCCTACGTTAAATTGGCCGTTCGCTGTTTTAATTTTTTGATATTACCAGTTCGACGTTTAGGTATTCGCTAACCTAAACGTTCGATCGGGTAATATAGATGCCCACATTACTGTTGAGCATGCTTCTTTCTTTGAAAAGGGGATGAGATTTGTACCATCTACAAGAGGGAATTTAGTACAAACTTTAATTTATTTAAAGATATTGACTAGGAAATTAAACTTAGGAGTTTTGTTGGGAGACCTTGGCAGTGGTGTAAGACACATGGATAAGTTTAAAAGACTCAGTTCGTACAATCCACTACTGCACCCCACAATTTTGCTTTATGAAAAACACTGTGAAAATGACATTAGAAAGTTGTTAAATAATAGGGAAGTTAGATACAAAAATAATATTAGTGAGGACAAAAGGAGATTATTGAGTGACATTTGTAACAATAAATATGTGAGATGTATGAAACCTGACAAAGGAGGGGGCTGGTTATAATGGATACCATAGATTATAACTCAAGGATGGAGGGTTTGTCATTTTCTGAAAATGATGAGGAGGTATCCAGAAACCAAATCAATATAGTCTACTCAAAAATAGAGAAGGTGATCTGCGACCTACTCATGCACAAGCAAATCACTGAAACAGAGTACAATTTTTTGAGTACTGAGTTTCCACGTATTTAAATTATTTTTAGAATTCTGAAAATTCATAAAGATATTTATGACTCTCCTTTACAACCTATAGTTGATGCCAAAGGTTCAAACACCTATGGGATGGTTAGGTATATAGATTTAAAACTAAACATCACATTTAAGAATGTGAACCATATTTTCAAGGATTTATGGGATTTTCTTTAGTAAAATACATAATACTTGTATGCTGAAAAACGTATATTGGCAATGACAGATATAAGAGACATATTTTCAGTTATACCCCATGAATGTGGCATTGATTGGTTTGCTCAGTGCTTGAGCCATCAAAGTCAAATGGACAATACAACAATCAAGGTCTTAAGCTCCCAAAAGGAGATGGTGCTATACAACAATTTTATTTGGTTCGGAGGGACCATTTTTAAACAAAAAAATGCTGGGGCAGTGGGGCAGCATGTGCCTCCATATTTGCCAACATTGTCTTAGCATATTGGGATGACCAATACATTTTTAAATCAGGATTAAAGAATGGCTGGACACTTTATGGGTATTTCTTAGATGGCATAGTCATCTTTTGGAGACAAGATTTAGGGGTTTTTTGATTATATAAATACCAGAACTGAATTCCTAAGATTTACTTTGAATGCATCGACTGACAATATTTGTTATTTGGATGTTGAACCGTAAGTGAAGAACTTTAACAAAGGTTTTACTTATAATTTACACAGAAATTCTACTTATTAAATTCCCTACTACATTTTGATAGTAGCCATCATCTACATCACAAGAAAGCCCTTGTCAAGGGCCAGTTAGTAAGAATAGCAAGAATGATGTCTGTCATTGATTTGTTTTACCAGGAGTGTAAACAATTGCATGTAATGAAGGCCTAACAGCCACTGTGACCATTTCTGGACAGGACTATAACAGAGAGTGCATAATTACTTTCAACAGTGTCAAGGGGCTATAAGAAACATTATTAAAATCAGTTGGAATGTGTTTGATATTTGTGGTATGGATATGAAGAAGGTTGGGATGGCACCAACGTTTATTTTTAGAAGAGACTGTAATATTAAAAATTACTTAGAAAAAGGTTTTTAACTCCTGAAAATTATTAGGTACCAGTATGGAATGGTAAAATGTGGGAGATGTTCCCAGTGTCCATATATACTAGACGGAGACAGTATTATGTTGAAAGGATATGGCATAATAACATGCCCAAAGAGATGCAACTGTGACAGTAAAAGAGTTGTATATGTTGCATTATGTAAGAAATGTAATTCCATCTACACTGGTAAAAGAGAGAGAGCTTTAAAAGAAAGTATATGAGCACATAAGGGATATAAAAAGACAAGACCCCAAAGCCACTTTGTGGATACACATTCAAGCACACATTGGACATGAATTTGTTTTTTTTTTCATAATAGATGTACTTGATTTTGACATGAGGGGAGGATCATGGAAGACCAGACTGGAGTGTAGGGAATTTGTATGGCAAATAAGAACAAATGCCACTGGTCCTTGTGGTTTAAATGACACTTTAACTCTCTCTTGTTGGTTGAAAATGAGGGCATTGTATAGATAATAAAATTTACATATATTTTATATTTACAATTTGCGTAATGTATGTAGTTTTTAGACATGTTGGTACTAAGTATTTTTAAGATGTTTGTAAGACTTTATATAGCCTTTATATTTCAACATGGCTTCGTAAACTGGAGATGTATTTAGTTTCTAGGGAACTATTATTAAATTGAAGGCTGTGTAAGCCGAGGCGCTAAGTGTTCTATAAATTTGCTTTTTGCTTGTATCAGTGGTCTTTGTGGTATTTTTATTTTTTGTTTTGCATTGGTTATATTTTATCACTATTATTAAATTAATGGGGGCAGGTACTTGATTGGTTTTGCTGTGAAGCTTGGACATACTTTTTTAACTGTTACTCTGAGAAAATTCCATTTTACACTCAGGGATGAAAGTGCTTAGTGTTTGCAGTGTCTGAATAAAATTTGTGGCTTTTACATCTTTGCAGTGTGGTTTGCTGTCTCTGTCTTTGGTACTGAGTATGGAACTGTTTGAGGGCTGGTTATATATCATTTTCACTACTTGGTCTGGATCCTGCTGCATTTTTTTTAAAGTTTGAGTGTCTTTTAGCTCCTCTGTGAGGCCAAACACTGTTGTCCTTGAGTCAATGTCTACTTGTGCAAATCCTCTACTTATTCTGGAGAACTATAATATATGCTTGCCATGTGGCTATGGAATAAAGAGTACAGTATTTTTTGTAACATGCTGGGGACAGACTCTTCCTTAGAATTTTCCTACTACTAACACATTTTTCAGCATATCGTGCAGAATAGTTCCAGATGTCATAGCTCCTGCATGCACCATTCTGTAACTATCTTAACTCAATCCCACATTTAAATGAAAAAAAACACAGTCATACATTTTATGTGCTCCTGTTGCCTGAATGCCAGATGTCACTTGATTTAATATCAATAAGTTAGTAACTGTCAAAAAGATTTAAAAAGGACTTTTTTACTCAAACCTTTAATGAGACTCTTCAATGTGAAAGTTTTTTAAATTACTTTTTATGAGTCCTTAACACAGACCTTTTAGTCATGTATAGAACTTAACTAGAAATGCCAGTTATTTGCTTAAATAATATCTGGTGAGCATAATCTGGTTAACAATTGTATTAAAAAACATAATATTCAATTAATGAGCTAACCTTGTATACATTTGCAAAGAAAGGCCATGCAGTCAGAACTTGTATCAGCAAAGAGAAGAGTGTCACTGTTAGGAATGTACACATTTCTTTAAAGCATCATGATAAAGAGATACCCATGGAATGTGATAAAACTGGTATAAAAACCTGTAGAACCTGCATTCTGTCACCGTGCAGTATAAAAATTAATGAAATACACATGATTTTTAGAAGACAAGAAACTGCAATATTAACTGAAGTCAGGCAGTAGAGTTACTTTAGTTAATAGAGCCTATGTCTGCAAGCATAAATTTAATAACAAGCAGAGGTCAAGTTCATTTGTTTTCATGAAGACAAAAATGAACTTCCAGATATATCCCTAGAGTTTCAAGCCATCTAAGGTAAAATAATACATCTTGAAATTGTTGCATCTGACCTAACTCATGTCATTATTGTTGGGAAGGATTTTCTTCAGTTTAATACTTGTGGAAGCTATGGAAAGAAGGGACTTTTTTAAATGACTTGCAAAAAGTCAACCAGTGAAGGGTAGTATTACCTCAGAATGCAAATGAGTGAGGGGAGGTTGGAAATGAACTATGTTTCTGACATACACTTTAAAAGATAAGACAAAAACAAAGGAAAAAGAAGTTTGCTTGCCCATAGTAGATGAGAGAGGTGGCTCTGGAGTGCTTCTTGGTGAGACCTAGCAGGAGCACTTGGTATATTACCCATGGAGCTGGAGTTTGCAGAGCATCTCCTGACTTGAGACTAGGGAACAGCATGCATGCAGAAGCATGCAGGCACTATATGATACATCACCAGCAGAGATCTAGTGAGATAAAGTAGGGATTAGGAAGACCAAAGTCCAGCACTCTGGCTTTCTCCCTGCTGCTAAGCTTTTACATCTCCATGTGAATGAATAGGTTACATAAACCCTGCAGCTATGGACTGAATAGGTCATAGGGCACTTGCTTGCACTGGAGTGTTCCTGCCTCTCTCTGAAGACAGAGTGACAGAGAGGAATATGTAGTACAGTTTCAATATGGAATGGGTGCCATTGGGCAAGACCAAGCCAATTAAAAAAAATGATATTCACCATGGGTCAAATGATGTCCTCTTCTGTGTACCCAATTCTTTCATAATAGAAAAAAATGTATGATTAAAAATCAAATGTTCATTGCATGCTACTTCCAAATGAGTCAAAAGGGCCATCCATAAATATGAAAAAACAAGGACGATCTGTCAGAAAATATACTAGTTTCTAATGGTAACTATTTACAGTCCAAGCTGTGTCTATTGCTAACAGCCAACAAATCAGTTCAAGTAATAATTGTAAAATACTTGTTTTTCTGAAGTCCAGGTCCTTATTGAGGTGTCTGCTCCCCAATAATCTTAACTATTGCAACAGCACCTTAATGAGTTAAGAACTTCAACTTCACATATACTGCAATAAAATTACAATAGCATGTCCAGTCATACCTCAGCACAAGAAATCTGGACAAAGTAAAAAATGTGAGGACCACTGCCCAATAATAGGGACAAATTTTAAATATTGCTCTTATAAATGTAAAACGTTGCTACAATAAAAGGTTTTATGTTACTATGTATTTTCTGAAGGATATGAAGTTTGAAACATAAATGTCTGTCATTATTTAATGAATTTGTTCCTCACTGATTTCCCGGAAAATGTCAAATTTTATGAGAAACAAAACAAAATATAAAGTAAAAATCTGGACATTCTGCAAAAATATGCCTCTAGTAAAAAAAAAGCAACACATCCTATCCGAACTAGAAGCCTTAGCTAGTAATTTTACTGTATGTCTTCAAACCCCTTTATTTCTAAGTGAGTTACCATGTCTTAGATTTTTCACTAACTACAATATAAATGATAATATATATACGGATTCTGCGGTGGTGCAGTGGTGGCATTGTTGCCTCACAGTAAGAGGTTCTCCCATTCAATTCTCGGCTTGGGTTGGGAGTACCTTCTGTGTGGAGTCTGCATGTCCTCCCCGCGGTCGAGTGGGTGTTCGAAAGACATGCGTTGAATGGGAGTGCCTTTGTTGAAGGCTGGGCATTGGGCTGGCAACTCGACACCATAAAAACTAACTGCCAATCATTAGCGGACTGGAGTTCCGCTGTGGCGACCCCTAACCGGGAAAAGCCGAAACACCAACAACATATATATATATATATATATATATATATATATATATATATATATATATATATATATATGTGTGTGTGTGTGTGTGTGTGTGTGTGTGTGTGTGTGTGTGTGTGTGAGTGTGTGTGTGTGTGTGTGTGTGTGTGTGTGTGTGTGTGTGTGTGTGTGTGTGTGTGTGTGTGTGTGTGTCTGTGAGAGTGTGTGTATTTGTTGACCAGGTTATACAAGGCATAGCCTATTTTCAGAGGAGTACCAAGGTCGTACTTTTAGTGACTAGGAGAAATTTGGCTACCAGACCTGTGAAATCTCCATCCTCATTTTTATTCTCTTTTAATTCAAAAGATACTCAAGATGTTTGTTGTAAGTGCCATGGGATCGTCGACATCCATCTGAGCTGTGAGGCAGATGGAAGCTTGGTTTAATGTCTCATTTGAAGGATGGCATAACAGGAATGCAGCACATACCTTGCTTTGTAGCAGTGCCAGGAGAGGAAAATCAGTTCAAGTCACTGGTGTAAGATTCAGAGCATAGCCTTCTGATCTGTCCATCATCTAACTTAGGTACAGCCAGCTGAGACACTGCTGTTAATATCCCACAGCCCCAGCAGCCATCTCATAATTTAGCACAGATTTCAGAGTCCCTGTATGCTCTGACTTTGCCAAAACACTTGTAAATATATTTGTAGATTAGCCAAAAGAACAGCTACTAAACTATTAAACTGTAGTGGAAGCTTAGCATAATTTCTGACCAGACTTTACAGTTCTTGTTTTATTTCTATTAGTAACCAACACTGCACAAAATATGGATAAACAAATCATTACACAAACTGAATTTATTGATAAGAAAAATGATTTGGTAACACTATTTGCTGTTTTTCTACCTATTCCAGCAGAATACTGCGGTTGAAGGCGTCTGCAGCAAGATTGAGGCCTACCAAATCAACAGAAGAATGCAACAGTGTCCATGTGTTTTAACAACATGATATGTCTCTTGGGTACTGAATAATGACTTCCTTGGTGATCCATTTTATGCATTAGGCTTCACTCACATAATATAAATTCACTCACCACTGACTCACAGGACATTATTCCACACTTTATGCAGGTGATCTGATATTTTTTTTTATTCATATTGTTTTTATTTTCAAATGATATTATAAAAACTTCCATAATATTTTATGTATAACATTTTAAACAACTATATACACTATTTACAATCAGCCTGACATCAATGGTAATAATCAGTGTTCTCATTTACTGTACAGATGTAACTATGTATAGTTATTAGACAATATCTGTTGTTAGTTGTAAAGTGTCCATTAATGATAACACTTTTTTCCATGGATTGTTTATCAATGTCCTAGGATAAATCATTGGTTCTTTGATTTTGATTTCCATCAAAACTGAACTCTTCAGTAAATCTAAAAAGTCTTCCATAGTTGGTGTGTTTGAATTCCATCTTCTAGTTATGCATTTCCTAGAGATTGCAAGTATTGTCCATAATAAATATAGATCTGTTTTATTCAGATGAGGACCTTTGTTTACATTCAACAAGATCAAAGCTTTAGATACATTAAAGGATTCATTGAATAAGGCCTGTAAAAAGTTGTTGATTCCATTCCAGTATGGTTTAATTTTAACACAATCATAAAAAATATGATTCTAATCAGCTCTAGATTCCTGTTTGCATCTCCAACATATTCCTATTCTGGAAGGACTGGTTTTAATGAGTTTATCTGGGGTTAAAAATGCTCTATGTAATTATTTCCATTAAAGATTTTCCAATAGTGTGAACTAGCTGTATGTTTTACTGATAGTAAAATATTTGATTTAAATTCTTCAGTTAAATGTAATGAATGACCTTTAGATATATACTACCAATAGGATATTTTAGGTATTGTTTTGTAAGTTATCAATTCCTTATATAGATTTGAAATACTGTTTTTCATATTATGATCTTTCTATATAGTTTTGTGATCTGATATTTTGATGAGGTGTCACTAATTTATTATCAGTACCTGCAAACAGTTCTTCAGCCAACAATTCGCACTAAATGCAGTTACAGGAAACCCCATACTTTCTGCAATATCTTTTTAAACTGGAAAACTATGCCCTTTGATAAGATTTAGCATTGTTATTAGCTCAGGTAATATGTTACCAGATTCATATATTTCTGGCATGGCTAGACATCTCAGTAGCATTTCACACACAACATATAAACACTAAAATAAAAGATAACTGTATAAATAGATTTCACAATTTGAGCATAGAAGGCAACTATGTAGTTCTGGTTGATACTCTGACATGATAGAAACTGATAAATTGTGTACTTAGACTTCAAATGTAGTGTATGATTTACTGGTAATATATCTACAAAGTTTTAAACAACTAAATTATTAATCACATGGCTTCATTTGAATAGCTGTAAAAATTATTTTGTGTTGAGTAGCATGTGTGTTCAAGTACATTATGCTTGAGTCACAAAGATGCATCCACAGGACCAGTCAAAGCAAAGTAAACTAGTATTCTGACTAATAAAGATTAAGCAGCTGGTGTGCAAATTAATAAATCTTCAAAATTATGTATCCCCAATAGAAAAGCTTTTCTATTGATATTAATGAGGAGACATGTCTTGTGATGTGAACTTGAAACCAAGTTCACTGTTTTCTTCCAAAATTGTATCTGATTTATCTTTTTCTATCTAAAATTACAATGCAAAATGTTGCTTTTTTCTAAGATCATTTTAAAGTGCTGTATCATGCCTTATCCTGATAATAAATTACCAAGCAAAATCTCACAGCTCATTTACAGTTTTGCAAATACAACTTTGGAGATCCAACTTATTCATTAGCAAGTGGTAAGCCTATCTGATCAACATAATGTGTGTGTGTGTGTGTGTGTGTGTGTGTGTGTGTGTGTGTGTGTGTGTACACGCATGTTCACACACACACACGTGTGTGTGCGTGCGTGTGCATGTGTGTGTGTGCGTGTGCGTGTGCGTGTGTATGTGTGTTTTTTGTGTGTGTGTGTGTGTGTGTGTGTGTGTGTGTGTGTGTGTGTGTGTGTGTGTGTGTGTGTGCGTGTTTGTGTGTGCATGCTCATGAACAAGTGTCCACACACTTCTGTGTTTGACTTGTCTCTGAGTTTGCATCCACATAAATGTTATTAGGTGTTAGTAGCTTAAATTGTAAGAGGTAAATAATGTGACACCAGAATTTCATCCACTTAGTTGTTTAAGTGATTACTATCCCATGTTAAAAACAATTCAACAAGAAGACAAAAGTATAGGGGAGCAAATAAACTGTTGTATAATTCTAAATGTTAACTATAGTTATAGTTGAATACTACAGATTATCATTTTCTTAACTGTGAAGGATTTAGAGATGTCTCACTCCTTCTAAATAGAGGTATACGGGATTATTTAATAGCATTAGTACAAGTTTCCATTAATGATGTCATGTTTGATTGACTGTCATATCTTAATGTAAAGCAGTGGTGTACAGTATTCTGTCTGAAATACGGAGTGTGAATTTCTTGAACCCATGTGTTAATTAACATTTTATCCAATATGCAAGGAAACCTGACCAAAATGCCTGTGTATCAAATATATCCCATGCACAGATGAAAACTAATGCAGCTCATACTGACCTCACATATCTGTTCTCCCTCATGGCATTTTAAATGTCACAGCTGCCATTTTTCTCTCACTACCATTTCTGAGCTGAAATGGCAAAATACTCTGCAGTCACCCTCTGTATAGCTTTAATAAAAAAGCAACCGATATCTTCAGAAAATAGATGAATAGAGCACAGTATGAAAATCAGAACTTTACCACAAGACCTTGAAACATGATGATCCACTAGAAAGCCAATAGGAATGTTAAAAGTTAACGCTACTTTAAACAAATACCCATAACACTGTCAAAATGTAATATTCTGAGTTTGGTTATTTTATATAATATCTGTGGAACACCAGCACCTGAAATCTTATACTGAGTTTGTTCAACTCTGATAAAAATATGATTTGGATAACAACTGTGAAAAGGTGAAAGGGACCCTAAAATGAGCCTCCTTAAAAATGTATACCAAACGTCTACATAGATAAAACATTATAACTCTGTACAAAGGTCAAATCCTTGAAACTGAAACTAACAAAACATGAAAAAAGAACATTTTTAAAATGATTTCAAAAAATGACCATAAGTTTACCAAAACTTAGAATTCTGAGCTCAGTTTTTTAACATATCATCTATAGATCGCGTGAACGATGATACAATTTGTACAACTCAGATTCAAAATGTGATATAGGAAAATGACTGTAAATTGACATTCAAAAATTGATTCATACAATGGCAAATAACAGTGTTCCTTGAGTCCATAAATGACCATTCCAAAATTCCACATACTTAAAGCACTTATGACCTTGAATAGCAGCCAGTTAAAATTGGTAGAACCATTTTGCATCAACATATTGTACAAAACATGTATTTCTTAGCAGCAGCTTGACATACAATTCAAATTGCATAAAAATAATATTCGCCGTACTTGTACGTATATTAAGGTACTTAACGAATGTGCATAACACGGATATTATCAGACACGGATGAAATGTAAAGCATGCAATCTTCGGATTTCTGCCTCACAGCATCCCATAATGTGTGGCAATATTTTAGTAATGCATACCGATTCATGTCTCATAGTCTGCATAAAATATAGTAGACATAATGCTTTTTGATTTAAACTTCCTGAATATTGTGATTTGATAACTTGAGGTTACTGCAGAAGTATGCAGGAATGTTATATAATCAGTATAATTTGTCAATGAAAGCTTTCTTTTTTACCATACAATATAATGTTCATTTTGCTCCATACAGTCAGGAGACAGTGATGAGTTCATAAACATGCCGTTCTAATAAATAGCTTTATATGATGATCATAAGACCATTAATTAATGTAAGGCTAACATTAAGAACTTGCACTTGGCCAAATTCACTGTAGCTTGGCTAAGACTGTAAAATCACATTTCTATCATCAGAAATGTAACCCCTTGTCAGAAAAAGCAAAATGTGAAGTAATAAAAAATGCTTCTCTTATTAGCTTCCCTGAAGCAACTTAAATCATTCTACTTTATTGTGGCCTATTCTCTGATTTTGTTTATGGTCATTATTACATATAATACTTCCACAGTTTCATAAACCATCACACAGTAAAGATACAACAAGCTGACTAGTATTAGCTGAAAATATATTATCAGTTTGCATGGTTAGAAAAAAAAAACATATTTTTGCTGTATTTTAATGTTAGAATAGTTGGTCAAGTACAATTGATATGCTGTATACTTTAATATGCATTGCAATGGTTTAAATACATCTGTGCTAAGGAGGAATTACCACCGAGTACCCAAGTGAAAAATTATTTTATACTATTGCAAGTCAAACAATGACTATGAAGTGTAATGAGCTACTTAAGAAAGAGAAAGCATTCTCTTCCTTTGCCTATATTTTCCAGTCTTCATAGCATTTCAGATGCACTATAAATACACATGGAACACTAGTAGTCACATCTCACATATAATGCAATAGCATACTAGTACAACTTAATTTCTAGTGGCATAGATAAGCATAACTGTGTTAGATGTGTTGATGACTGCTAGTAAATATTTGAGAGAAGATATGCGATATTGTAGTCTTGGGATCATTCTTTCATTTATGTTTATTTCTCTTTGCTATTAAGAGACTGCATATTTCAATTATTGTAGATCATACTGGCTTTCCACAATTCAGCTTTTTTCATTTTTCAGTTCTCTGGTTACTTATGTTTTATCATGCACAATGAATATGTGGTATATCAGTTATTCTTCAAGCAGACAATGCAAAAAGTACGTACATTATAATGTATCTCCCATTCAGCAAGGAATGGTTTTGGCACAGAAAACAAAAAAAATGAATTGCAGGCATGTGGTCAAAATACAGTGTAATGAAAGTATTTCTTTATTGTCTGTATACAGCTATTGTCAGCTTTTCAGAACATTAAAAAAGGTGATTTAATTACCCTTCAATAAACTGGGACAACTATACCTCCAATGTAGGATATGACCAAAAATTCCTAGACTTTACAAAAAAAAAAAAACTCCCTTGACCATAACCAGATTCTTCTGATTATATAAATATTGCAGCCTCTTGTACTTCTCCTTTGGTTTCTCCTTCCCCCGGTAAAGCGTGACCACATATTTGTGCCGTTCTTCTTTAAACTCCGTAAAACCATTTCAGCAAACCCCACTGAAATTAAGGACTACAAAAGTACACTAATAAAATATTAAAATTCATGCATGACTGCACCACCTCTGATGTTGATAAAGCAGCAAGATTCACTACAGACTATTACATCCATTTAGAAACATAGAGTTAGCAGTTCCTATGAGATGCAAGTATCATGGGGAAGAAACTCCTTAAATTACATAGCAGATCCAAAATCACTCTTCTGAATGAAAATATCAAATGTAATATAAAAAACTGAAAATGCAATAAATCCTTATTAGACTAAGTTAAGAAACTAAAAAAATACCACACATTGTGCTCATTGTAATCATAATAATTCTTCCTCTTCTGGCCCAACAGACACTGCTAGTGTCCATACAAACAAATTTAGTGCCAAGCTCACACTCAGAACTTCTAACAAAAGCCTTGTACCTGAATGCATAACTTTCCCAATTATCTCTAAAGATCATTTACTGATGGTGTTAACCAAGGCCAAAATATTCCCTAATGGGACCTGCATGCTTAGTAAATATTGTTAAATGTGCCCATGTAGGCCGAATCCTTAAACCATTTAACACAACGGTTGTACTGGTCTTATGCCTGAAGAGCAGTGCACTGCGGTGATGATGCCCCTCCATAAGGCTGGCATTACGGTTGGCCCAGGTAATTACAGATTAGCCTCATATGCAAATCGAATGTATTATAATTGACCTCTTAAACTGTGAAATTAAGAAAATTATTAGACTTAACCTCGGACAGTTTGGCTTTGTGAAATATAGAACATATCCACTGAATCTAGTAAACTTCTTTGAAAGAGATACTGAGGCTGTAGATAATGTCCATACAGTACACAGAGTGTATCTTGACCTGGCCAAGCCTTCCAACACTATTCCATATGCTGGCATCATGTTGTTGTTGTGTCTTTCGGCTTTTCCCCAGAAGATAAATACATTAAAAACTGAACCACAATAGGTAGGATTGATAGCAAACTGTCTAAAAGACAGAGCCCACACAGTGCAAGGTGCAGGTACCTCATTAGGAAAAATAAAAGTAACCAGTGGGGTTCCTTGGGACTCAGTATTGACACCTCTCCTTTTCTGACCTTTAATTCTTAGCTATCCAAGAAGAGAGCCAAAAACAGTAGCTAACAAAAACTGCAGATGACTGTAAACTGTGGGTTGTTGTCTGGCACCCAAACCACCCAGAATGAACTATGCCTTGAAAACTCTTGATAGATTAAAAATGAGTTCAAATAAAATTTAAAAAAATATAGTTGCACCACTTTTGGTATACTCTTTCCCTCATTGTACTATACAGACAACACACCCATACAAACTGAAAATATATGTAGGGGACCTAGGAACTTGGTTCTTATCTTTTGACCATTGTATGAAAAGGTTCTCAGAAAATCAATTTAGTAACAACAGCCAGCTGCCAAAGGAATATCTTCAAGACCTAAGGAAGAAATCATAACATTACATTCAGCATTGATTAAACCATTTATCGAATACAAAGCCTTCTTCAGGTTATATCTCAATAAATATGTCAAACAATTAGAAAAAAAAATAAAGGTCCTCAACCAAAAATACATAGGCCTAAATTCCCTGAGCTACCAAGAGTGGCTAGAAACTCTATCCCTTTATTCACCATGTTATACACTTTTGAGGGTGATTTTTGTTTTTCATTGTTCACTATTGAAATGTCTGCATTTATTAACACCAAGGGACAACACACGAAAAACAAAAAAACAGACTGAAAATGCAGGAAAAGGATGAATATCAAATATCACTTGTTTCCTTTAAACTTGTTTTTGTAGGGGGCAAGCCCCCCATCCCCAAACTTATATATACCATCTCTGAGATTGCTATACCTCAGAGAAAAGGGAACATTCAGAGAATTGGCCATCTCAGACTTAATATATGCAAGCCCATTTTTTCAGCCATTTCTCCATATTATGGGACTTGTTGAATCAGGTCCAAATGGTTACCCTGTTTTTTTTTTCACTTGTCATGCCATTAGAAACCTGGTTGTCCTAGATCTCCTCCATACCACTCAAATGTCCAGATTTTTGCAGAATGTCCAAAGTTTTGCTTCATATTGTTGGTCTGTTTCTCATAAAACTTGTGGTTTTCTGGCAATTTACTGAGGATTGAAGTCACTAAACAATGACATAAATTCTTTTAGATTTCATATGTTTCAGAAAATACACGTTAACACAAATACTGTTATTCTAGCAACTTTTTAAGTTATAAGAGCAATATTTAAAATCTGTCCCAATTTTTGGGTCTTTATCCCCCCATTAGTTTAGGCTTTGTTAAGATTTCTTGTGCTAACAGGCTGAGTGGTATGATTTCCTCTATCTGAAATATGTCCAATGGCTCCACCTATTTTAGAACCAAGGACCTAAATCTTCACCAAACGATAAACAAAATCTCTGTGAAGGGATATATTTAAAACTCATTAGTCTCACAAACCTTTGCTACAAATGTTTCCTGCATATTAAGCAGTGTAACTGACTATTTTATTTTAAACATAACCTAGATGACTGGATAAGTATCCACAAATTTATTCCAGTATTGGCTGGTATGTCCCTCCAGGAGAAAAGAGATGTAGAGGGAACTGGAAACGTATAAACAGTCATAAAATTCCTTGGAATATCTTGGAATCCTTGAATCTGATCATCTACAAATAATTTAGCACCCAGTTCCCCACAAATGTGCCATGCACTGCTGAAGAGAGTTTTCCTCCTTCTATCTGCGCTCCGACCCAGTGATGAGTGTCACTCCTCGCTGACCTTGCAGCTGGCTATCCTTGGCCAATCAGAGATCTGTGATGTTGTGGTATCATTACATTTAGGAGGGATTCTGACTTAGAGGCGTTCAGTCATAATCTCACAGATGATACCATTGGCTCCTCAGCCAAGCACATACACCAAATGTCTGAACCTGTGGTTCCTTTCATACTGCGCAGGATTACCATCACAACAACACATCATCAGTAGGGTAAAACTAATCTGTCTCACAACAGTCATTTAATTTTAATTTGAACGTATGAAAGTCAGACATTGCTTTAATATATAATTTTTATGATTTTGTTCATATCAATTAATGTAAGTAAAAGTGGTATACAAAATGAGATTAAGGTTGCATACCCTCACACTTTCATGAACTCAATGAAATCGGTGAATAACATTTAAATAAATAAATATGGGATTCTGTTTAACAAAATCATTCCCATTTCATTCACATACAGTGCAAATTCCCAATGCATTAATCATTTTAATATCTATTAACTAATCTATGAATACTAGAAAAATCTAACAAGACAGGGTCCTCTTGCATGGGAAGCACTGTGAGATGAAAAGCTGAAGACAAATTCAGAAATGTATTACTTACTTGACTAGAGCACAGTGTTGCACAGTTCAAAGGGAAATTAATAATGCACACAGCTAATACAGTAGAAATTCAAGCATGTTAATGACTTTTCATCCTGGGCGACCTCTTATTTGCAGCTGACAGATACCAAGGATATATTTACAAGCAACAAAGCTGTATATATCAACAGTGCAAAGGCAAATTATATCATGTAACACATATGATACACAGAACGTAAAAGGCAAAGCATTTGATACATAATATGCATCTTAAATATCTGAGGCAGAATCTCCTTTTAAATGCTGTCAGTATTAACTCTTATTTTACTTTACATTATTGCTGGTATCTGTTGGTGTTAACACTGTTAGTGTTTCAGAAATGACCTACCAGTATGTTTTATCTTTGTATATAAAACATCATTTAAATGTGCATAAGTGGACAATGTGGAAAACCAGTTTGTTAGCTTCAGTTCAGCAAAATGTTTTCATGCCTCACTTATATTTCATTTGAGCCTCTCTCTCTCTCTCTCTATATATATATATATATATATATATATATATATATATATATATATATATATATTTATTTATACTTAGTATATTCTATGTTTATGTCATTTAAAGATGCAAATTCTAATTAGTCACACAAAAATAATATTGACACATGCTTGCATGGATGAAATATTCACTGTTGAATGTACATTTTCTTGACTGAGTTTATTGTATTCTGATGTGTCACTTATTGTTTTCTATCCAGTGAAACATCATTCTGAGTGTGTATGTAAACCTGTATCAGTTGTGTGCTGAGTTGATGATACTGTATCTACTTTCTGCTTATCAGTTGCAGGAGATGTAGAATGTCATATCACTGGCTGTTTCTTTGGCATGTGAGCTATATTTTTATGCAAATAAATGGGATTCTTTCTAATCTCAAAGCTTTCAGATGTAATAGAAATTTCAGGATTAGGGATGGGAGTGTGTGTGTGGGGTGGGTGTAGGTGTGCGTGCACATGCACGCGTGTATGTGTGTGTGTCTCTCTCTCTCTGTATGTGTGTGTGCATGGCACTGCAAGGGAAAGGGTTTCTGGTAAGGTAATATGTAGAGCTGGGTTTAGGGACAGTGGCACAGTTAGGATTAAGATTGACATGCATGAATAAGAAGGTACAGAGGAGTAGCATTCCTGCATACATAGTCCTTAAACTTGACTTGAACATGATCAGATTCTTCCTAATAAATGTGTTTACTATTTGGGGAATTTCAAGCTCAATTCATTACTCAGCATTCTGTGCTACAGAAGACCCCCTTCATAGTACTGTGTTGTTTATGAAGACTGAAATCTACACAAACTACATTATTTAACAGCAAAGTAGATATAGTATCATCAACGCAGCACATTGTTGTATCACTGTATAGAAAACCATAAGGGACATACATCAGTGCTACACATACATATCCCTACATTATAATAACATGAAAGAAGAGAAATCACACAGGACATAATGCAGAAATTTTAATTTCAGAAAACACATATCACAGTACAGTGGTATTGCAATAATATGAGCCAACTATGTGTATTACACTGTTGCACACACTCTAATAAAGTCTAGGGTGACCACGCTGATGTCTCACAGTATGATCAGCTCCACCCCAATCATATGCAGACACATCTTGCCCTGGTTGCTCCACAATAGAGATGGATGAGGTTACAACACCATATTGAGATGAATGACTATGACTGTGAGTTGAAGGCCTTGTGATTGGTGGGACCTCAGCAGGTGGGCCAGCAGTTGAACTATGTGTAGGTTGGACCACACACAGAGATTCTCAATGGCTAGTGGTGGTTCTACAAACAGATGGTCTGCTTCTCACAGGTTGCAATCTGCTGAGCACAGTCATGGAACACAGAATCCTGCTGGTAGTATGACACTGCTACAGTACTGTAGAGGCCAGGGTTTCCACCAACCATGCCACAGCTAGCAGACTCTCATTCTGAGTTGCCAATTTAGACATAATCTCACTGTGTCTGTGTCCTGTCCTTCATGCTCAACATGTAGCTGGTGTGCCACATGAACTGTGGCATGGACAAGGGCATTGACTTCTGAATTATGCCATTGCTGTGATGGTCCATTTGTCTCCATCAGGAAGCAGATATCCTCTGACACCTGGCTATGCACAGCATCTGCCCACCTACATCTACTGCAATGCCTTGCGCCTTGTTGTGTGGAACTGCCAGCAACAGTGCTGTCAGCTGTAATTTGTTGGTCAGTGGCCTCACTCTGTTCAACATGTACCATGGCAGCATCCTCTGAATGGCTAGACAAGTGGACATCCACATCTGAGGCTACATCAGCTTCAACATCACTGTCAACATAATGGACAGACTCTCCAAACAACTCTAGGTCCTCTGTGCCAGAGGGCATACTACCATGCTGAGACACATCATTAACAACATCATGATCCCTGGATGATACAGATACCTGATGTGCTACCCAAAGACACAAATAGGACAATGTGCTTACATCACATGATGGATATCATTAAACACATATGGCATGTATATCTCACTGCAGTGTTACAAATAATAATGACTTTACATGCAGTCTACTGTATATATGTTTCACAGAATCTACATAAAATAGGTACATAATCTGTTTACATGGCCAGCATGCATGACAAATGTGATTAATTAAAAAAAAATGCCTCTGGTAAAAAGCTCATGGGAAGATGGTGGTGTTGAACAGGGATGAACTTCATCTAGTGTGGGGAACAAAAACAGCATTACAGATCACATTATTTACACCATTAACTGGGTGAGCACAGCTAAAACATACAAAATGTATGACATACACATGCTACTTGTATGTGCACTTGAGGACATTGATGCAGACTGGCCTAGGAATGTTAAGGAAGCACAGTATTAAGGAGGACAACTACAGTATTAACAGTAAGATCAGGTATGAACCATAGCTAATATCATACCACTGACAGACTCCTGCTGTGGAGAGGTCATGGATTGCAGTGTGGATCCTGCAGTGGGAAAGTAAAGAGGAAAGACAGCACAGTGTGTATTTAACAAAAAGAATACTGACAGCATCACACATACAGCACAGTGGCAGGGGCTACAAATAATTAGTAATGGACTTTCCAACTGTACACCAAATGGGCCTGTATTGACAAATACTGACATAAATATCAGTTATCATGAGTGCTACACATTGTTGAAAGCTATGATAATTTTGCTGTAACATTCCAGGTCTGTCTTCGCTTGAAAAATGCACGGCCTGTCTCTCCTCTCCATGTACCTGTAGTGCACAGAGGTAGGGAAACACAATAAAACAGTAAACAAGAGTACCATGAAATGAGGTGGAGGCACTAACAAGGCAGTGTTAACAGCAACAGCACAGAGACACTCACCTGCCTATCCATGGTGTAGGCATGCAGTAGATGGACCTGTGGATAACAATGCAAACAGCATTAAAATGTTGTTTGGACTGCTCTGTCTGTAACTGACTTGTATCGATACATGTCACCAGACTTATGTTCATCATCGTCACCCTGTGTGGATGTATGTGCACTGCCCAACTCTGCTGCTGTAAATCAAAAACAATACATGAATATGCATGCTACAGCGATATGCATTGATGGTCTCAATACACAGCCCTGTAATGGACATACATGTTCCTACTCGAACTCTAGCTTCAATATGACCACTGGGGATGTATTACTCCCCGCTTGCTGTATGCAGTGAGGCCAGACATATTGTGATGTCTTTGGGTGGTCAGTGGTAGTCGACCACCAGTGGCATCCCTCAATCTCTCATAATGTGTCACTCTGTTGACTGCATGAAGGATCATGTCTGAGCAGCATCGTCTGCAGGCTTCATGGGATCGAATGTGGCCGCCAACTGCATTTATCATGTTGGTGTGGTCTGTCCAGATTTCATTTCTCCAAACAGTATCACCTGAACAGCCTAGGAATCTCCTTCCATGTTGGCAGAGAGCTTCAATTATGATGTTATTTTCCTGGAGAAGAAATTGTAACCACTAGGATGGTTGGCCATCTGAAGGACATTGATACACACATGATCATATTGATGCTTGAGCCTATTTATGCATTTCATTCTGTGAACAGCAAATGTCAACATAAACAGTATGCATTCCAGTGCAATGAAAATGTCTGTATAACACTGTGTGTGGTAGATAATAATGTGACATATTACATGTAACAATATCTTCATACATAACACTGGTGAAAATCAACATAACTTCTTATATCATTACATTTTGTGAGACGGATTAGAACCCTGACAATACATATATATTGCATGGAGGCCCAAAATCAGCAGCATTATGCCACGTGAATCTGCTTACATTTCACATTCAAATACTACAACAAATAACAATTTGAAGAACTTATGGAATGTGTGGGTAAACCTTAGGATCTATAGCCAGGCCACAGACAGTATATTAAGACAGTACTGATAAAACCTTTGTTAAAAATCTACATTGAAGACATATCCATAACAGCAACAGCATATTTTTAACAGTTTTAAGAGAGATGAATTGAGAAATATCTGTAACATCAATATCACATACTAAATATGGATAGTGTCAGAAATTGTAGCTTTCTGTAGTTACACAATGGATTGCAAGTAATTGCCAATAAGAATTGTGAAAGATCCATAAATCAGCCTTTATGTACTGTTAACATTTGTAGTGGAAGTCTGATTATACAACTGCATATGGGACTAAAATAAACTATTTAGAACAACACCTGTATGCATAAAGTTCAAGACAACATCACTCCGCTAACTTATAACAACTTTCGTTAAAGATAATATATTAATTTAAACGTGTCCCTTTTGAAATTACCAATTTTATGAAATTTACTAATCACCAAAACAGAAATTCTATCAATTGCCAATGTACCTCTCACTCCAAATCACAGAATGAAAGTACACCTTGTGTGCACCACCTTTAAGTATCATTTGCACCATGCATAATTAATGATGTCCATTAAAGTTAGCGTCTTTGGAATCCCATTCACAGACATCCATGTAAATTGTCTTTATGCACCAAAACACCCAGGTGTACCACATAAACAACTAATAGATATTGATATATGATACCAGGTGTGACACGTGCCCGTTATCTTCAAAAGATCTGCTAACACGAAATCAGTGCCACTTTCAAATACTGATTTTGATACATTTACTGAGCAGTGAGCATTTCTCTGTTTTTGTATTTTCCAGACTTCTTAAACTTGAGGATCATAATGGCTACTTTAGGGAGACTGAGATGTGTCCATGCACCTGACTGGACTGATGAAGAAACGACCCATATGTTGACCACGTACACTGAATTGGAGCCAGACCCAGGAACTTCGCCATGATCGAAGTGTGGAACCAGATCATGAGGGAGCATCGACAAAGGATGGGGGTCTACCACATGGGAGTGCAGGTTTGTCACCACTATGATGACCTACTTGCATTGGAGGGACATGGAGGAGCTTTAAAGGAGGGTCACCAAGGTGTGGTGTCAGGCTATAGATCCCTACAGTAAGTATCAGTATTCTACATATACCTGAGTATTGATACAGATTTTTACAGATATTTCTCTGCCCCATATATATCAGATAGATGTTTTATAACCATGTATTAGCTTTTGTGGCAATTAGCTTTTGGGGATAATTGAATGGCAATGATAATTGAAACTGCTAAGACAGTTTCTATTATTGAATATATTTAGTATTTATAGAGACGTGGTTTTTTAAGTAAATTTATAAAATATATTAATTCATTCAATATTTATCTACTCATCTAAGATTTTTAGCCTTATTTATGCACATATGAATAGAGAATATTAATAGTTTATGATTAATATACTTGATAAAAAACTTTCTTGTTATTTTATGAAATATTTAATCTAATATTTAATATTTAATTTTATACTTACATATATTCATATGTGTATATATATATATACTTAAACATTTTGAATATTAGCATATTTGATAGGTTCTAATATGTTCCAGACCATAATTTTGAATAAAAGACAGTTTTAGTTTTCCTTGACATTATAATATATAGAATATATATTGGCTTATTTTATCCTATTTTATTTACATATTATTCAGCATATTTTATGATATTTATTTATCTATTCATTTCACTTTTATATATATATATATATATATATATATATATATATATATATATATATATATGTTTATTATTATTATTATACAAAAAATTTTTTAATACTTATTATATATTAAATATGACTTCCAGAAAGGGTAGAAGAAATGAGATGAGTACACATTGTATATGAGCTATAAGATGTTATATATGAAACAAATGCTATATATCGAACAAATGTATATATATGCCTTTATATGATTTTAAATTGTGTTCAAATATAAGCACGGTTTATTGCAATACAAGTATTCCAATGTTTTAAGTTTGTTTTGCATACTGTTTTATGGCTTTAAAAAAGCCCTCTCTGAGAATGATTTGTTTTAATTTAAATTATCAGCTAATTGATTAATTTAGTCAATTAATTAAGCACCTTTTGGCTAAGCCTCCCTATAAATATGCTGCTAGTTTTAACATTATACTGTCTGAAGAAGCATATCGTAGCATACGCGAAAGCGCTTACCGTTTGTCCTTTTTTGTTACGAATAAATTGTTTATGCAACGTGGAGAGTCAGAAAGTTTTTTGTTCTACACCGATTTTGATACATTTACTGAGCAGTGAGCATTTCTCTGTTTTTGTATTTTCCAGACTTCTTAAACTTGAGGATCATAATGGCTACTTTAGGGAGACTGAGATGTGTCCATGCACCTGACTGGACTGATGAAGAGACGACCCATATGTTGACCACGTACACTGAATTGGAGCCAGACCCAGGAACTTCGCCATGATCAAAGTGTGGAACCAGATCATGAGGGAGCATCGACAAAGGATGGGGGTCTACCACATGGGAGTGCAGGTTTGTCACCACTATGATGACCTACTTGCATTGGAGGGACATGGAGGAGCTTCAAAGGAGGGTCACCAAGGTGTGGTGTCAGGCTATAGATCCCTACAGTAAGTATCAGTATTCTACATATACCTGAGTATTGATACAGATTTTTACAGATATTTCTCTGCCCCATATATATCAGATAGATGTTTTATAACCATGTATTAGCTTTTGTGGCAATTAGCTTTTGGGGATAATTGAATGGCATTGGTAAATATTATCCTCTTAACTTTAACTATGGCTTTGATTTCCATGTTGTTAATTTATACAAGTATGTCTTTGTAGATGCACATATGTTTTACAGCATCTAACTACATAATTTTGCATAGCCACTGTCCTCGTGCATCACAGATGCTTATAGTGCCTAGGCCGCAGATGACTGTGCACTTCATAGTTTTCCATAATAGTCCCACAGTATCACCTACTGCACCATTATACACTGGAATAAAAACACATATATAACTTCATTACATCATTCCTCCTAAACAATTACACAGACACATTTATTTAATTTAAAAAGTAATGCCTGTTCAACTGATTACACATATGCTTTTTAGTTATGTATTGATAGCTGTTATTTCTTTACAATAAAAGGTCCAAAAGTTGTTTGCATTTTGTGTATTCATCCATTTTCCGTAGGAGTTCTAATAAACACCTGCAGTACCTGTTTTCTAAAATGAGACTCTTGCTGAATGTTGGTTTGGCCTGTAAAGCAACTAGCCAGTATGCTTAAAGTATGGAGTGTTGGGGTTTCCAAACCACATAGAGGAAATATGTGTGTACCTGTTACCTTAATTAACTTCAGCCACAGCATTTTTCTGAAGAACCATATTGCAATACTTTATACTGATGTTTATGTTGTACATGGTAATGACTCACTGTGATAGTCTTTCAATTTCGATGAATATGTCCATAATCTGTGATGTTCTTATAACATCAGTTTTCTAATAGCAGTGTTTGTAGAGCAGGATAATTTTGATTAAGAATTACATGCTGACTGTCACCTTGGTGTGTAAAGCGACCAGACAGCCTGTATTGTGGGTTCCAATCCACATAGGGGAAGCATATATCTATGCCTGTTACCTTGGTTAACTTCACCCATAGCAATTTTTGAAGAACTGTATTGTAATACTTTATATCAATGTTTACTCTGTATATAGTATAGTCTTCAAATTGTGTACTGGACCCCACCCAGTTTGGATTCATGAAGGGCCGATCTTGTCTCCTGAACCTGATTGACTTCTTTGAATCAGTCTCCAGAGCCATGGACAAGGGTAAGGGGGTTCACACAGCCTATCTAGACCTTGCCAAGGCCTTTGACACCATCCCCCACTCTGGAATCATAGATAAACTTACTAAGCTGGGCATTAATCCCTACATCACCCAATGGGTTGCTAACTGGCTTATTGATAGAACCCACACTGTAAAAGTAGCTGACCTCAAATTCAGCTCCAGACAATTGACAAGTGGAGTACCTCAGAGTTCAGTCCTGGGACCTCTCTTGTTTGGCATCTACTTCTTTGAAGTACAGGCCAACACTAAGGGACTCTAGCTAACAAAGTTTGCAGATGACTGCAAACTGGGAGCCATTACTGAATCCCCGAATTATGTGGATACTCTACAAAAGGGCCTTACAGAAACAGATGCTTGGTGCCAGGGCCATGGGCTCAAGCTCAATGTCAAGAAATGTATAGTTATCCCCTTTGGGAAAAAACATGTACCCGTGAATTACCATATAGGTGGCAGTACACTAAACACCGAAAGTGTGATAAGAGACTTAGGGACACAGGTGGACAGTGGTCTCACCTTCGATAACCACATCACCACAACAGTCAAGAAATCCTTCTATGTGGCACACCTCATCACTAAGGGATTTCATCCCGAAAAAAGGAGGTCATTGTCCCACTGTACTCATCCCTCATTAGATCTATTATAGAATACGATGCCCCATTTGGTATGTACCTCTCAAGACATCTGCAACAACTGGAAAGGTCGCAGAAATACCTCACTAAAGGAATCACAGGCCTAAAGCAGATGCCCTATGCTGACCACCTTAAAAAACTCCAACTATACTCTGTCGCATATCAGAGGCAATCTCTGCTTAACATACAAGGCCATGTCAAACCCAGAGCTGTTGGACATGCTACACTTAAAGAAATCCCAATCCCTCAGAGCCACACGCTCCAGGGATCTAAACCTTGTTATCACAATAAACAAAACATGCTGGAGGGATAGGTTCCTGACCCAGAGACTCCCATGATCTGGAATAGATTGCCCATACATGTCAAGCAGAGTGCCTCTTTGGTCCTCTTCAAAAGGAACCTTGACAATTGGATGGGAGAAAGGAAATTCACCCCATGGATCACGTCAGTCACCCTGCTAGACAGGGGTCCATGGAAGTAAACAGTGTGGGAAGAAATAGCCAGGGAATTGTTATGGCTAGGCTTGTATAGGCCCTAGGTCTGATAGCCTAGTACCAACCTATGAACCTATGAATCTATGAACAAATATGGCCATAATACGTAATGCTCTGATAACGTTCGCTTTCTATTAGCAGGGTTTGTACAGCAGTATCTGTTTTTTTTTTTTTTTTTTTTTTTTTTAAGAATAGTAAGGAAACAGGCCAGCATGTCTACATCTTAGTATACTGTGTGTTCAAACCCAGAGAGGGGGCACATATATTGCAATCGTTTATCTTGTTTTAATATACTCATAGCATTTATTTATAGAAGCATATTACACTTATTAATGTATATTTTGAGTGTAGTAATTAATAATTCGGTTATTTGTCAAATTCCTACTAACATATACATAATCTGTAACATTCCATTAACATCAGTTATTTAACTACAGAGTTGGAACAGCTTGCTAAATCCTGTTATATGTCTGAGCAACATTTTTGTTAATATTGGGTACTTTGTAAAAATGCTATGAAGGCCTGCTTTTAGTCAATAGTAGAACAACATCATCCTCAAATTTTAAGGGACTGGGATGGATAGACTAACTGCTGAAATGAACAACAGGAAAGATGTATATATTTTCCTAGTGATGTGAAATTTAGCAAGGAATATCATGGCCCTCACACATACCTTACTGTCTCCGTCATGTAGAGCAACATGTATGGTTCTGTTCACAGAGGCTGTATGCTTCATGACACTGTCACACTGCTGGAGGAATGTATGCTTTCCATTACAGTAAATGTTTCTGAGCACAGTTCTGACATGAATGTAATTTTCCAATTGTTTGACTACATTAGCAGTACATGTTCATACTTTGCAATCCTAAGCGAAGATCGTTATTAGTAGATCATATCATAACATAAACTGTTTTCTCTGCAGGCAAAACATGCTTTTTCAGTTAAGATGTATTAATTAGGGGGGTAGCTCTAAACATTAGAGTTTATATGTAGATTGTGGCTGCAGGTTAGGTCTGAATCTCATGTCCTCCAATCTGTAGTCAAAGATGTTGACACTTGAATGTAAAAATGCCAACTGTGTATTGTGATTATCTAATGTTCTTCGTAAAGAAATGTCTACAAACTGTGGTGAGAAATGTATATCAGTGTTATTTGAGGAATATATTATTCATATATTCTATTGTTTGATTTTAGGCTATTAGGATTGCAGTCAGAACAGAGAGCCATGTACATTGAGCAGGTGCACAGACTTGAAGATCAGTGGAGAGAGACAATGAGAGAGGTATGTTTATTATTTCACATATTAAAGAAACTGAAATGCATCTTCCCCTATTTACAGGTCTGTATTTTTCAAAATAGCATGTATATTGACTAGAATGCAGGAATACCCATCATGCATCATTAAGGTAGGTGAAATCATCACATAGTAGTGTGTTTACAACTGTGAAAAAAATCTAATGATGTTGATATTTTATGTATCATTAAGCCATTGTTTAAGCAGAGCATGGGACCCATGGATGTTCCCTGATCTGAAGATGATGATGAACACATGCAAGACCACTGCCAGAGTCTTCTGAGGATGATGGTAATGATGATGCCTAGGAATCAGGACCTACCCTTACTCAAGCCATCCTGCCTGCATCCTGGAGGAGATGTTGCTATGACCAGGATAGAGACGATTATCAGGAGGACATCGAGGAGGGCATGACTGATGTGTTTTGAACACAGATAAGGGGCATGATGGGGTCCTTCTTTGAGGCTATGGCATAGACTGTGTGCAATTCATTCAGGGCAATAGCGCGCAAGATTATTCTGGAGTGTAAACCCCATCAGCCTGGTCCCTCCGGTCCATAAGTATTGTCTGTGTGCTCCACTTGTGTTATGCTGCCAATATGGTGATTGTCATTTCATTGGCTGGACTGTATATTCACTCTTGTGCATTCATATCATGTATCTGTCATACTTATGTGTTACTTGAAGTGTGACATTTACTTCAGTTTCAATGTGTACATCACACACATTAACACATTACACTTTCCACACACATTAAATTGTCCATGCAATGTGGCAGTTAACTTGCAGATAGTAATGCAAGAGATAGCCGGCAAACGTGTGTTACTGGGGCGACTGACAGACAACATGTTGTCCATACTCCATCACTAATAGTGTGATATGCCTTGGGTTTCTTTTTTGCAATACCAGACATGTGCAACATACAGACATGTCATTCCACATAGGTTCATAGGTAGGTACTAGGCTATTAGCCCTAGGGCCTATATAAGCCTAGCCAAAAAGGTGCCCTGGCTTATGCCACCCAAGAAAATTATTTTCCTGTGCCCCTGTCGAGCAGAGCCACAGAAGTGATCCCTGGGGTGAATTTCCTATTTCCCATCCAATCATCAAGATTTTTCTTGAAGAGTGCTAATGAGGAGCTCTGTTTGACATAGATAGGTAGTCTGTTCCAGAGTATGGGAAGTCTCTGGGGCAGGAATCTATCCCTCCAGCATGTTCTGTTTATTGTGATGACAAGGTTTAGGTCCCCAGAGTGTGCAGCTCGGAGGGTTTGGGATTTCTTTAAGTGGAGCATGTCCAACATGCTCTGGGTTTGACATAGCTTTGTATGTTAGGCAGAGATCACCTCTGAGTAGTTTTTTGAATGACAGTTGTCATGATGTCCCACTGTCATGATGTGATGTTGTGTCATAGTTTCACATTAATGATGTCATATGGGATCATATACAGGTATATCCTATCTATATGCACTCCTCCTTTTCTGACTGCATCAAACAACAGTGTAACATTAATCTATACACAATGTTACAGATAACACATTCTTCCACAGTACATTATGCCATGTTTGTTGTATATAGCATTTCTACACCCATTACCTAGTGATATCGGTGTACACCTCCCATAAATAATAGTACACAATGAATGACTGTATGTGTGTGTGCAAATAGTTGGATATGTACTGATGCACAAATGCACATTTGAGCATTCAGTGATTTCCTGCTGATGTGCTGTAACGATGTTCACAGGAGAATCCTCTGTTCCATAATAGCCATGGTGGTTGACATACACCTGAGTTTCTTTATTTGAAATTTGCATGACAGAATATGTGTATGCGCTTTTCATTTTAGCTTGCTTACCTATGCATGTTGATGTGACATGATTGCACAATACTGTGTATGTGTGTTATATATACGTCCAGTTCTGTGGACATCAGCAATACATCTGGCCATTTGGCATACATTTTCTGTTTAGTTAAATGTATGTCTGTTTGGCTTTTATAGTACCCTGTGTGCTCTAAACTTGTATTTGCATTGTGCTAACTTACCTTGTCCTGCTTTATTCTGTTGTGGACCCAGGTTGACCACCTCCCTCCCACTTTTATATTTCACTATTACTTTTTGCAGGCATGTTTGCCCTTGTAAAAACTACTGACCATCACCATGAATTAGTCTGACACTGTGAACATGTGCCACATTAATGGGCATTGTACGATGTAGGACATGTGCACACACGTTGCTGGCTAATACTTGCAACACATCCTTGTTCTCTGTATACTTGTGTGTTACCCAGTATAGTTTTTTCACATCCATGTGCACAACCTGCTATATTTATTATGCTATACTGTTACAATTCGAGAACATATTATTACTTGCCATTGGTGTATGTATGTATATATATTAGCACTGATTTCATGTACATTCCTTTTATGCCACTGATAGACATATATACATATCTACATCTGTGTTACCTTTGACATGGCATATGCGTGTAACATATATGCATTCCATTGCACATTTGTCTGGGTTTTGTACACCTACTTTTATATGTAGCGGGTTTTGTTGCTCTTCTGCAGTACTTCTGTCTGGCACTGTGCTTGGTTGTGGTCCATTAAAAACTTCAAGCAAATGATGTTAAGTTGTTTAATGTGTTCTTTAGAAGGAAATAAAGATGTCTGTATAATGTACAATATTTTGCATAAACAAACAGATTTGAGTAAAATCAACCTATCTTCCATAGAAAAGAATTACTTATTTCAATGTATTCTTGTTCTAATATTGTCTAAAATATTTCTATAATTTGCTGTTGCCATTTCTTTACAATTGCATGTAGGAGTTACCCCTAATTCACTGTTAGTTTCTATCAAGTAATTAAAGTCTTTGTTAAGGGTTCAGAAACCTAGGCAGCGAGACATTTCCCTGTGGTACATTTGGCTGGGGACACATGGCTGAAGTGAAATTCAATTGCAGAGAAATATGGCTGTTTGCAAATTCCCTGTGGGCAAAGAGAAACTCACAATGCCATGCTCACAGCTTTAATAACCAAATGCATGGAGGCAGAAGAAGTAATGATGGTTGTGATCAGTGTACAGTATACATTTATGTAACTACAACATGTAGAAGTGTGCTACAGCATGGAGGAAATCCTGCAGGCTACTGTAGTCACATTTATACTCCAGTATGCATTTTAGGTAATGTTCCCGAGACACTGTGAAAGGGGTAGTGGTCCACACACGCCGATTATAAAGGCACTGCCCATTGTGCACTGCATTTTTACTGCCACTGACATGCCCTCTAGCCAGCCTGCTGCTGATGCCTGCCATATTGCCTGCTGTCTTATGTTCCCTTGGGGACAATGGACATTGTTTTCCCCCTGTGCATTTGGTTATTGACATTGTGGGCATGGCAGCACATTCTTCTCTTTGCCCACAGGGAATTTGCAAACAGCCATATTTCTCTGCAGCTGACTGTCATTTTAGCCATGTCGCCCCATTCAAATGTACCACAGGGACATGTCTCGCTGACTAGGTGCCTGAACCCCTTTGTTAATTATTAAGGCATTAATGTTTTTCTGATTGAATGTCAGACCTGATATAAATTCAAAATACTTTAATATTTTTTATATTTATTAGTGAAGAATCAGTGTTAATTCTTGTTAACACTATATCATCAGCAAATAATTGCATATATGGCGATATATTCATAATCTATTTAAAATCCTACTATTTCATTGCTAAGTTTTACATAAATAGCTAGAGGCTCAACAGCCAATGCAAATAACAAAAGGAGGCAAGGGGCAAGCTTATATTTTTGTCACTGCTTATCTTATTGAATGAGAAATAAAAGATACTAGTTTAACGTATGATAATGAATTGTAATAAAGATACATAATAAGAGGTATAAAATGATTTGGAAGTCTGTATATTTCTTTAGTTAAGTAAGTCTAGTTTACTGAATTGAAGGCTTTATTTAGATGCAGGCTAAGTTTAGCTATTTCTTGAATATTGCTATCAGCACAATCAAAATCATTATTCTTCTGTTATCCTACATTTTCCTGTTTAATATAAAACCAAATCTGGTCTTCATTTCTTAAAGGAAGTAATACTTTTTTAATCTATTTTCAATGAATGACATAAAAACTTATAATCAACATTCGATAATGAAACAGGTCTATAAGAAGAATATAGAGATTGATTTGTATCCTAGTTTAATAAGGAAGACATGAATGTATATTTCCATGGTGGCATTATATAAATGTAGTTTTAATTTCTGTGAAGACTTTCTGTAAAAGAGATAACCAACTGTGAGGTAATATTTTATATAATTCAGAAATGATGCCATCATCACCTGGAGATTTATTTCCCTTCAACCTTTTAATTTCCTCATTTTAAATCTGTTACAGTTTTTTTTCTATTTTCCTTAAAGTAAAGTTTTTATATTCTCATTTAAAAAGGACATTAATTGTGTTTTCATTTTTATGCTACTATTTTCTGCATTAATTTTCTCACATTTTAAAACAATCCAGGATAGATATACTGTTGATTTGATTAGTTATTGCTGTTATTTTGGGTTTAGGATCTAACTTATGTAGCCTTTAGTATTTAGAGAATAAGAGTGATGTACAATTTTTTCAAGACTAATTGAAACTTTATGTGTAGGATGTTCTGAAATGCTGCATTTATGTTTTTTTTTTCATTTCTGATAAAATACATCTCATCCTCTAAGTACAGGAAATCTGTTCAAAGCCAAAAACAATGGGTGTACAAAGGCCCAAAATCAGAGACAGCTTTTAAATATTGTTCTTACAAGCTAAGAATATGTTAAAAAACAGATTTTGTATTAGCATGCATTTTTTGAATGTTATAAAGTTTGAAACTCAAATGTGTCTCATTATTTAGTTACTTTGATCTTCAATGATTTGCCAGAAAGTCACATATTGTATGAGGATCAGACCAAACATAGGATTAAAACATCTGGACATTCTGTGAAATCTGGACAGTTTGGAGGTATATTGATAATGTTTTCCCCTTTTTTGTACTTTCTAACTTTATTTTGTCTTTCCTTGCAATTCCAGTAAGTCTTCATTCCATTGTTTCTCTTGCTGTAGAGACCTTGCTGTTTAAATGGGTTTTCGAGTACCGTAGGATCACATAAGAAACTTCACCATTATTACTGAAGTCTAAGAACTGCTGTGTTTCTGTTAGAATCCTCACTTTAAAATATTTTAGCCTTCCTATATAAGCTGGAGGTCTATTAAAAGAAACCAGTTTTCTTGGATTTATCATTGCTGCATAAGTAATTGCACTGTGATCTGATTAATGACATGTTATTACATTTACCTATTCTGTTTTAGTAACCATATCATTTGAATTACATTCTCCATACATTTTTGACTGCATACCAATTATATAAGTAATGTAATAGTGTAAAACAAACAATGTGAGTCAGTAAAGTTATTAACATCTGCTAGATTAAATAAGTCAATAAAGTTTATTAAAGCCTTAGCCAGTGCTGAAATTCTAGGTTTTCTAAATGCACTGGTATCATTTTCTTTAAATACACACTTAAGGTCTCCTGCTATTTTGTACTTCCCTTCATGTTCAAAGTTACAATTTCCAGATACTTTCTAGAGAATTTATCTCCAATTCCTGGAATTCAGTATATATTTGCTAAGGTTAACATTCTTTATTGATATTAAATGGCTATACATGTCATGCCTTTATTATTAGATCTGCTGTGAAATATCGAAAAGCACAATCCCTGACTTTCCAAACTGCCCAAAATAATGCCCAAAAAACAGAAGTTAGGAAAAAATCAACTTTAAGTAATTTTTGCAGGTGGTAAAATGCCCCCCACATCCCTGATGTGGGAACAAGCCCACCTGAAGTTATATATACTAGCTCCACAGTTACACTGTTTGAAGATAGGAGGACTCTCCCAAAAAAAATGAATCTTTGCTGACACATACTTAGAAATGCCACTGGCAAAGATTTCCTGTGAGAAACAGTTGTCAACATTCTCTCAAACTCGGGAAATTTCACAAGCCCTTCCTTATCACTGTATGAGTCAATAAAGCTAGTCATAATACAATTTCTCCATCAGACTGTTGCATTTCTCTCTCTTCTTTAAAGATAGAACTTGATAGCACTGTTTATTCGGGTTCCTATTACCAGATCGAAAGACCGTAATCACGGATATGAAAAGAGTGACATGGATTGCATGAAAGACGGAAACGCTGAACAACCAAAATAGTGAAAATGGAAATGTCGAAGTGTAATGGTTGGCCCGTCTGCGGTGCGGTATAGCTCCGTAAGGTAAGTGTGTGATAGATAGGACTTTAGGGTTAGGATGTGGGTTAAGGTAAGTGAATAGATTGGTAATGTATGTAAGATATACTGTAGTGTTAGAAGTAGGGATTTATTTAACTGTATGTATGTGTATTATTTATTTTTTCTGGGTGTATGTCTATAGGAGACGTGTACGGTAGTTACAGACCTTAGGGTTAGGGAGGGGTTAAGGATAGTGCATAGATAGTTGTGTATGTGGGGTTTAGTGTAGTGCTGGAAGTAGAGTTTTGTTAAATGTATGTATATTTATTATTTATTTTTTTGGGTGTATGTTTGTAGGTGACGTGTGCGGTAGTTACGGACCTTAGGGTTAGGGAGGGGTTAAGGATAGTGCATAGTTAGTTGTGTATGTGGGGTTTAGTGTAGGGTTAGAAGTAGGGTTTTGGTGCTTTACTTAAGGTTAGAAGTAGGGTTTATTTAGTGTATGTATGTATGTGGTTTATTTATTTTGTTTGGGTAGATAATATGTAGCAGGTGGTGGGGTTGGCCGACTATGACAGTTCGTTATTTTAAGTTTCGCTGTTTAGTGCATTCGGGATTTTCATGGTTCGCGTTATAGGTGTCGATGTTTAGGTATTCGTGTAAAGGATGTTTTGATTTGGTAATATAGACCCATTTATTCCCTTGAACTTAATCTAAAATGATGATCTTGCATTAAATTTGTTTTTTATACAGCACTTGTGCTTTAATCATTTTAGATATTAAAAAATACTTTATTTATTGCTACTGTTGTGGATATTTATATTTAAAGAAAGACAATTTAGAGAAGATATCTCATATCAGTCACATACACTGTGCTATTACTAATTACTGTGCTTTGATCTCCATAACAACCCAGAATAATGACTATATGAAAACAAAATGAAAAGGATTACCTCATAACTTATTTTATTTGACATAGACACAAAAAACAAAGAGTTAACAATATTAAAGATAATTAAACTACAAGTAAAGCACATCCCTGTCGTGTAACTTAAGGTTCCTAGTTTGAATAGAAATCCAGTTAAAACTATCCTTCTAGTTCTCTTCTACTTTCTTACATCCACTTATGCTAGTTTCCCTTACTGTAAATATGCACTCCACTCTCTCTCTCTCTCTCTCTCTCTATATATATATATATATATATATAGATATATGCCCGCATAGATACTCATACACAAATTATCTAATTTGAAATGGTCTAAAAATTAAAAATCTGTTTTTATTCTTTTTATCATGTGTTAGTTTGTATATCTTTAAAGATATGTTTGATTTTTAGGTTCATAGATAGTTACCAGGAATGTAGTCGAGGAGACTATTGAGACATTTCCCAAAAGCCCCACAGCACTGTTCAACCAAGCAACCCAAACAGAATTACACAGTAGGCAGGCAGATGCTGAGGGACTCAAACCCTGTAGTACAAAAAGCAGCCCATCAACAGCTGACAATTAGAATCCACCAGACTAGCCTCCAGATCTCAAACAGTCCCAAACACTCACATCATTACCTTTCTCAAGACTGTTCTTGTTCCACAAGCAAAGCCAAATGTCATTTGCTATATCAGGAGTCACCACCAACCACAATTTATGTGAAGCTAAAGGTAGCAATCTTTCATAGTTAATAATACTTCCATATTGCTGTTTGAATGTTCAAAGCACATGCATTCTTCTTCAACTAGGAAGTATCAACAATATTGTAAAGCAAGAGAAAATATATGCTTTCATTTATCTCCTAATCACCATATAGTAGTTTATATATGTTTAATATATGTTTAATCTACAGGTTCATAAGTAGTCACCAGACATGCAGTCAAGGAGACCATTGAGATCATCCCAGCCTCCCCCAAAAACACAGAGCACAGTCTGATCAAGTAACCTTCCCAAAGTCAAACAGTAGGTAGATGAAGGCTCTGGTAATCAGACTATGGACAGTAAGAAACAGTCTGTCAACAGCTCATAGTTTCATTCCATTGCTCCAACCACTGACATCAAACTCTCCAAAACTTTCAAATTACTATTTTTTTTCAAAAGTGTTCAGGTTCCATGAGAAAAGTCACGTGCCATTTGCTCTGACATTCAGTGTCACTACCAGCTATCATGTATATGATAATAAAGATACTCACAAAACAGTCTTTTAATAAAGCCTGTCCAAATTATGTACAAACAACACTGTACAGCAAAAAAAAAAAAAAAAAAATGCTTCAAAGTCATCTCACTTAGCATCCATTTAAACAGATATCCAGTCTTTAGGTTCATAATCGGTCACCAGGTATATTGATATTAGCTATTGTTTATTGCTCTATTTTGTTCCATGTGAGCATGCAAGATGAATACAGTAAGTAAGCAGAGTACAATAGGTTTAATGTAAATATAGCTGTGGAATCTGATATTACAATTAAAACAATGCAATAGAAGATACAATGATAAGTTAAATTGTTAATCGCTATGTAATCTAATGTAACTACTGTCTGTTTATTTTAACTGTGAAGCTTTTCTCCCCGGGCCTCCACTGAAAATGGACCTATGTCCAGTCGGACATTCCCAGTCAACAAATGTAAATAAATAAATAAAGTAAATAATAAGTCTGATTATTAGCAACTTTCTCCAGTGAAAAAAAGCATAAGTAAAAAGACCAAACTTTTCCCTTCATCTTTACTTCCCATGTCTCTATGCTGAAAAAAAAAAACATCAAAACAGAATTTTGTTACCCGGTGAGCTCAAGCACTAAGTCTTCAAATATGCAGTATTCCATAATGATCTACCAGAATTCTGTAATAGAAGAATCGGTATTAACGTGAATCTCTTTGCTCCAGTAAGATAGAATTGTTATTATTATTCTCTTTTGTGTTGCTTATGTTCACAATAGGAATCAATTTGGATACAAATAGTGAAGCTTTCAGTAGGCTAATGTCCTTATATCATGAGACATTGCTAATAACAGTTATAATTAAGTATCTGTCTAACAAACAGAATATTTTGATGCATCCTTAAACATGTGCACCACATGTGTTTGCAGTAACTCATTTGACCACAGCTATGCCAACATTCTTTACTTGAACTAGGCTACACCATGTATTCTATAATCCAATAAGCACAATGCAGAACTTTCTGCTGAATCTCTCCTTTTCTAAAACAATTTAAAATAAATATCATAAATTTTCCACAAAGTTTCCAAAGCGTTAATTACAGTAACATATCTTAATTCTTTATTCCTTTTAAGAATATATATATATATATATATATATATATATATATATATATATATATATATATATATATTAGCTCATTGAAGGGGAATCTAAGAAGTTTGGTCGGTCAGTTTAACTAAGGGTTTTTACCCTGGAACAAAGTAAATGAACGAATGGCTAAAATGTTAGATAGTGCAAAAATGAAACTGCCTGCATTCTTTTTAACCAGGTCTCCAGATAAGTTTAACTGAGAATTTATTGTATGCCTTAATCTATATATATATATTAGGATAAACAATTTCTGTTGAAAAGAAGGGCTTACTGGATCTTGACTATAAGAATACCAATTAAATGCATAACACAACTGAGCTGATGGTGAGTTACTTGCCATGGAAAAGGAATAAAAAGGCAAGAGTGTCTATGTTTTTTCATCAAAGTTTAGATTGAAAAGGGAAAGGATGAATGACTTTTGAATACATTTTCTAAATGGATTCAAATAGACAAATGTATTTGCCATACATAACTGAACAGCTTAAATCATAAGTCATCCACCTTTATCATCCAGAACAAAGAAGACTAATTCACAGTTGAACTAATACTGAGATTTTTGAGTCAATAACATTCTATCACCATTAATTTGAAGGAAAGGCTATAGTGTCCTAGGGATTCTTGTGAAGCCTACCTTCCAAATAATGTTTACCACATACATCTAACTTTACTGTACCACATATATGGGGAAACTAATGGATTTGTAATTAAAAAAAAACTGGAAAATGTTTAATGTTTACAAATTTGTCCCCACCTGTTAAAGATATTTCAAATTGCACCCATCGCTGATAATCTGTAGCATTATTCAATTGTTGCCTTGACTTAAACAATGGATATGTGATGCTTCAATATAGGACTGCAAGCTCAAGAAATTAAATTACTTAACTACCCAAAGCGTAATAGATAGCAAACTCTGTATTGACAGAAAAATGCCAATTAGTAGGATTAATCTTATAACATATATGGGGGGGGGGGGGTTGCAGATCCAGTCAAACTGAAATCAGCATAGCCCAATAACTTGATCTGTGTCTCTTGCAGCATTGCTAGCTGAATCTCGTTGTTTTTTTTAATAGTGTGTACTCTCAACTGTACACATTTTTGCAGAATGTCCAGATTTATTGCCTCATATTTTGGTCAGTTTTTCATTAAATTGTGTTTTTTTTTGGCAAGTTAGTGGCAAACCATTAAAGATAGAAGTTAGAAAATAATGACAGACATTTGAGTTTCAGACTTCATACCTTCCAGAAAATTCATGCTAATGCAAAACCTGCTATTCTATCAACTTTTCAAGTTTGTATGAGCAACATTTAAAAATTGTGCCTATTTCTGAGCCTTTCTCCCACTTTTATGTATGGCTTTGTCCAGATTTCTTGCTCTAAGAGGTTGAGAGGTATGATAAGAGTAGATTAATTAGAATCAGGAATAATATAGGAAAGTGGGGACAACCCTGTTGAATATTACATTGTTGTTAAAAAAATATTCATATCCAGGCAATTAATATGCATTTAATACTAGTATTGTGGGACAGGGTCTTATCAAAGTTAGGACTGATATGGGAGCTGTATAATAAAAAAAAAATATGAAACAGTATTCACTGTTCACTGTGTCATTTTTTCTGAGTTATAAAGCAAACTGTATCAGTAGGTCTCTGAATGTCTTTTTTCTCTTAATGAATTAATACTGCTTTTAGGATATTATTAATTGTGGGATAATATTCATAGAAGGCATTTTACTGAAATAAAGCACAACTCACTTGGATAAATATTTTAGCAGAAATTATGTGATGAGATTACAAGTAGTCTTTGCAACTGTCATACAATCTGAATTCAAGAAGCCTATTGGTCTAAGAGATTTGAGTATTGTCTTTGCCAAATTTTGAAATGAGAATATTTTTAGCAAGTAAAAAATAAAGACCAGGTCCTGATGGGTATTTTATAAAAGCAGCAAGCAGACATTTCAAATAAGGTGCCCATGTATAAGAAAATGCCTTATAAATCTATAGTGATGGAATCATGTCATTAAAAACTTGAACTGTTATTTATGGAATATAATGCAGTAGAAAAAAAATCTATGAATAAAATTAATTGTTTTTTTTTGTGAAGGACAAGTTGAATCATAAATGGTTTGGAGATATCGAGGAAAACGCAGCCATTTAGTCCAATGTTGCATTTTTCTTTTATTTAAGATGTAAATGAATAAAACACTGTTAATTTGAATTTTTCAGTTGGCAAATATCAGTTCGACCAAATACTTGCACGTCATTAGCTAACCTGCTTTCATTCCCTTTTGCCTCTTGCCTGCTCAGGAGAACATCAAAGTCTCCAGACAGAGTGATATTGCTAGGATTATGATACTGTAAAACATTTAATGACTTTGTCAAAAATTAGACATATCCTAAAAAAGGAGCATAAAGATGGTTTAATGTAAATCTTTTACATTGAAGTTCTATTTTTTTTACATAAAATTCTGCCCTCTACACCAGGAATAGAAAAACATTCAAATTCTGAAATAATAAGAATGAAACATTTCTGCCACTGCTATGGTTTTGCTATTGACATAATTAACCAATATACATTTAAATATTGTTAACCAAAACACATTTAAATACTATTAACCAATACACATTTAAATATTATTAACCAATACACATTTAAATACTATTAGACAATGCATATTTAAATACTACAGTTAGTAAACAAATTCTGGACTTCTTACAGACATAATATCAGCTGAAACATGAACAAAAACATTTTATTTTTTTTCATGTAACATGGCAATAGTTGAAAACATTCATATTAATTGAAACAATATTCATAGCAAACAACTAACTATGAAACCTGCAGCAACAATGCCCCTCCAAAAAAAAAAAGGACTACACTTTTGCCCATCTGGGGATTCAATAACAGCTTGATTTCAGTTGATGGGAAGATGTTAATTGCAAAAAATTCATCTTTAGCTTCCTTAAAAGTCAAAATATTTAAAACAAAACAGAAAACAAAAATGTAGATGAGTCCCTTATCTGATATTACATTTTTGCTTCTTTGCTTTGAAATATATTATTTTATTATTCATTCTTCCCTTGAATTTTTGTAATCTAAGTGATTTGCTTTTTTCTGTGATGGCCCAGTTTCAATTCTTGGCCGCTGCAATAATCTATCCATAATCGTTATCATTTTATATGCATGCCCTTTTCAGAGTATTATATCATCTGGAACAGTCAGAATATTCCCGATCTTATTACATTATCAAAAAAAGGACATTTTTATGCTGACTCTCCAATGCATTGCTGACAAACAATATTGAAAAGTGCTGTTCAACAGATTAAATTGTTTCCTCATGTGGTCTGTCCTTCCTTTCTATATTTATGTTACTAGTGTTTTTTGCCTCCTATCATCTGTCATACAGTAATTGCTCAAGCCAATGAAGCACCTCAGAGCTTGACTAAGGACAGGACAGAGGTAGGTAACAGTTTTCATGCCACACCTGCTATATATGACTACCCCTGGCATCACAACGCCATGCTCTGTGCTAGGTATAAAAACTCAATGCACCTCTTGTGTGACTTGGTTGTAAGGACCACATGCACATAGTGCACATAACATTTTCTTGCAAGTCAGTTAATAGAGGATTCTGCATAGTGTATGTAGAATAGTAATTTTCATTCCTTTCAGCTAATGATGTTTGTGCATTAGCTCGCTGACATAAGAGGAATTTATGCTATTATTATTTTTGAGAAAAAGCTACTAACTCAGTAAGAACCTTCTGCTTGAATCTCAGTAGTTTGTGAAAAAAAATTACTGAATGTATAAAATTAAGTAATTAACTGTTCAATAGAAAATGCATTGCAGTGGCCAAGAACTGAAGTTGGGCCTTCCAAAACCACTTTATCTATATAGACAACAGGCAAATGTTTTTTTTTTATCTCTTCTTAATCTCATTAAGTATTAAAAAATCTATAAGATGTATCAGTGCATTATGGGTACTAAATGAGGAAATTCCTGCAAACACCATATTATGTTAGTAGCAGATACCTGTATACCACTTACTAACTACCGCCTGACCTCACATCTCAGACCTCTCTCTCACTTTTTAGAAGGAATCTAAAACTATTTCTCAATAAACACTGGTTATGCTACTGCACCAACCCTGACTAACTTTTTTCCTTTACTCTAATTTTCATCCTACATCCTTTACAATCCTCCCTCTCTATGTTTCAATATACTATGTTTTGCATACAAATCAATGTTTACATGTATATTGTACCTTCTTTAGTATATCACCCTTTACAGATTTTTGATTATGTTATTATTTACACTGAGTATTATAATTATGTTCATCTAAAAAAAAAAATGTTTTTTATAATGTTCTTATGTAACAATTGCTGTTTTTACATTGTTTCTGTCATAACCTCTATTCATTTTGTATGTTTTCCTGGAGCTTTTCTTCCCGGGCCTCTACTGAAAATGGACATGTATCCAGTTAGACTAGCCCGGTCAACAAATGTAAAATAAATAATATAATAAATAAACACCCTCCCTCATACTGGATACCCTTTCTTAAATTTGTAGAAAATTCAGGCATTAAATACATGACAAAAAAATGAAAAGCCTGCACGATCCATGTCTTACTCCATCTCTGTTAAGTACTTATTATTCTTATAATGTAAGCAAAACTAACTACATCAAACAATGGCAGAATTTAAAGTATTTGCTATGTGCTACTTGAGAAGAATAACTGTGTTATGCATGATACCATCAGATGAAAAAACAGTAAAGGATTCTTAACTAATAAGTAATTTGTTGACAAGGACACTTTTACAAATGTTAGATTCACTTCCAATAACCCCCAAAGGGGATTTGCCTTCTCCTTCATAGCAGCCAAAATATGTGGAAAGTCCAAATGATGTTGGTTAGTGGATTCCTCTGGATTCCTTCAGCTGTTAGCTGACTGCTGGTTAGTCATCTATCTTAAGCTGTATATAATGCATTCACTCATTCTTACAGTTATTAGCACTTGGTTTGGATTCTACATCACGTTATATTATCAGATATAAGCAAATGGGAAACTGTAAAAATCTCTCAGTCATCATAAGTATAATTTCTTGAACTAAATACGTTACTGCACATTGCAGTAAAGGTATACTAGATTTCAAACACGTTGTACCCAGTCTAGTAGACACCTGCTCCCCAGCTTTCACCTGACCATCTACGTATGATGTAAGTTGCGTCGGAATGACTTTTGAAGTGACACATTCAGCTATGGCACGAGCAGAAATTGTCATCTTCCTGTGACACTTGTCCTCGTGTTCAGAACAGAATTGACTTACTTAGCAAATCTGACTTTGCACATGCAATCTATCATACAGTGGTCCAAAATCCTATGTTTTCATCCCACTGGATCTGTTAGTATTCCACAATTTCAGATCTGTGTGATATTTCATCCCTGTACCACAGATCCATTTCCTTTAAACCCACATTGTCAGAACGCACATATCAGAATATGACTGGTGTTCATTTTTCATTTTATCCAAATATCACTGACAGTAAGGAACACTGTAGGATAGGATCATCCTTTACAATGAAAATAATTTTTCTTCCCTTTGGTGTGGTTACATGTACTGTTATAACAAAAAGTTGGTTACTAAGAACAACACAAGTTTTAAATAAGTTGGCAAAAATAGTAAAGGGAGTTGAAAGCAAACCATGAGCTATTAAAACTAAACATAAATCCTTTTAGTGAAAGTGCTTGACAAAGCGCAAGTTGAAGCAAGTGCAATGTTATGAATATGGTTAAAATGGAGTGAGTTAACAAAATATTCTCTTGCAAAAGACTAAAGAGTGCATACAAATATTTATAACATAAGTAGTTTCCAATGACTTTATCCACATATACACTTGCTTGTATGTACAAGCATGCACTCACATGCACATACATGCAGAAACACACATACATGCATGCATGTAAGCACACACACACACACACACACACACACACACACACACACACACACACACACACACACACAGGCATGCATATGCATAGAGTTAAAAAGAAAGGACAGCTGAGTACAATCTTTGTTTAGGAAAAAAGTTATCCCAGACATATGATATTTTTTTATATTTTCCTTGTAATTTTTTCGGTAATGATTGGCAAGAAATACCAACAAAAATATTTTTTCGGGCTACAGTTCTCATCGCTGAAACAGAACTGGCATTTTATCAACACACAAAAGCAAAAATAGTGCAAAGCCAGCTATGTAATAAGAACAGAAGTCACTTTCCAACATTAAGAGAAAATAATCTTCATGTTGCTTGATTCTTTATAAAGCAAACAAACTAAATTCCTCTGTGTGGGAGGCAGACCAAGCAGGGGGCAGTACTATCTGCACCTACCCTTTAGGAGATGGGACATTCTCCCTTGCAGTGAAATAAAAGTAGCAGCCTTCAGTTTGCTTGTTTCAAAAATCTACTTGTTTTGTAAAGACTACTTACAGTTCATTAATGAATGAAGGCGAATTAACTGGTACTAATTCTGTAAACCTTACAAAAGCTATCAGTCTTATTAACCATGTCATACAGATCCATCAGTGGACTGGTTCAAGAGTCCTGTGCTCGTTCACTACATTAGCAATAATAGTAGACAGCGTAAATATCAGAGTCTGCTATGTATTATTAAAAACAATTAAATCAGAACTCTCCAAAGGTCTGTGCTATGGTCCCAACTATCGACACTATTAATTCTATATTTAAAAAACTAGCAATTATACATTTTTAATACATGAAGATGACAAAGCCCTTACCAAGCAAATTTCCTTTGACATTCTAAAACAAGACCATACTTCCCTAAAAAACTTTTTTCAAAGAAAGTAACTGTTAATGAATCTTGAAGTGGTTACGGTATCCTTTTTCTCCTTGGCTTCTACACTTATGTGTTTGGTTCGGTATTGGTGACAACGAGGGAAGCTGATCGTGTTTTTACTGTTTCGTTGTTAATGAATCTTATTTATATGTTCATTTGGAGAGTTCACCTGAATTATTGACAGCCATTTCGTCTCACAGTATGAACATGATTATGGTTAATGTCTTAAGAAGCTGCATCACATCATCATGGAGCTCAGCTTTCTGAGAATTATAACAACGCTGATTTCAAACAGAAAGAATAGAGTTGTTTGTGTTTTAAATATCTCTAGTCTCCATAATGTATGCTACACCAGAGCCAGTTCTATTCTGTTTCCTTCTAGTTGTCTAGTACTGTTATTTTGGTGTTTGAAAATCTAACCACAGAAGAGTATACTTTATCAGGACGACTGATGTCCTTTTTCCATTTTGTTGTCTGGGATTTTATTAAGATTTATGAAAACATGTATAACCTACAAGAAGTGAACATCATCAGATATATTGCTGCCTTTTTCTGGGATGAGTATGAAGGCTTTGGGAATTCTGATTAGCACAGGAAGCTATATTAACATGCTTTAATTATACACTCAGAACTTTGCATCTGGAAGTTTCAGTAATTGGAAATAACACCTACAAATATCATTACAGGTTTTGTCTGTGTGTGTGTGTGTGTGTGTGTGTGTGTGTGTGTGTGTGTGTGTGTGTGTGTGTGTGGAGAGATTACAGGAAAAGTCAGAGACTGTTAGTGGGTATAGCAAAGTCTGCCCCGCCCCACTTATCTTGCTATCACTAGACCCACACAATGATAAGGGGTTTAAAAATGGAGAGAGAATAAAAGAAAGTTAGTAAAACAGAACTGAGAATATGGTAGTCACCCAGATGCAGTCTACTCAAATTTTAAATTTGACATACTGCCCAAAAAATTCATCCAGGTGATAAGGATTGCTGTGAAAAGTTTTTTTTTTTTCCATCACTGAAGTATAGTGTCTCTGGAGGTAATAACATCTAAAAGAGTTACAGAAGGCATCAGATCTCAGCATGAGTGAGGAGGATCTTCAGCCTCCCACAAAGGAAAAAAAATGAACTGAAAACTTTTTCAAAATAATTTGATCAAACTTTCACCTACTTTGCACATTAGATTAAAGTATCCATCATTTAGTTATTTTCAATATTTATCCTTGGCTTTCTGGTGCATCTTCATAGTTTGCATAACAGTGGGAACATGTCATTTGGATAAATGTAGTGATAGCAAACACAAGAATAGTGAGTATTGTTCACCAAACAAAATGTCGTGAACAGTGGAGTTTACTTTTCTCCCCACTGTTGTAATGTTCAATGAAGGTAGAACATATATTTAGGTTTTATGCTTTCAAAAATGTATTTACTTTTGTTGTGGGCAAAACACAGGCAAACAAAGACTACAACCAAGAAACTGGTGTACAGACAAAAAAAAACTGCCATACCTATCAGAAATATTAAAGGCATATCAGCTCTAGATACGAAGCTGCAATTAACTTCTACTAAAGTAATCATCAAAAATTACACTACTTGCCAGGGAACATGTCCTGAATACATATATAAGATGTGCAGTACAATCAGAATGATTGTTTGCAATTTTAAGTTGTACAATGATTCAGTTATTAATCAGGTCATATCAGCAGTAAAAATAACTTTAAAACACTTTATTAGAGATTCCATCTAAATTTGTTTTTGATTGTTATTCTAAAGAAACGTATAGATTAAACTAATGAGTAAGTATAATCCAGCGAGACATATCAACTATTCAGCATCCTCATTCACCCTTTCCAAGGGATATGACCTGCTTTATTATGTGAAATGCCTTTTCTCTTCCTCAAAGTGGTTGTGTTTCTACTGCAGTGCCTTTATCTGAGTCATTTCAAATCCTGTTTAGATATCATAAAAGGTGCTTGTGCTCAAACTGTGGTAATGGCAGTAAACTTGGACAGCACTTTAATCACTACACCTTTTGAAGTGCATTTGCACTATAAGCTTTAATGTTTGCAGACTTACACTTCCTGTCACCATTGCCAATAAATCTGTCTTCACCAAGTAGCCTCCACTCCCCATGAAACAAACAAACTGTGGACAGTCTGTCCTTAGTCTTATTGCTTGGAAACACAACTGAAATCTTTTTAATCTGCCTCTATAATGTACGTTAAACTTCACACATAAAAAACATTAAAAGTAAGCTTCCATTTAGAAGCACGCAGTGCACAGATACCATTATCGTCTACAAAATCATTTCAACTTCACTTTACTTGGTAGAGTAAATGACTGAGTTTGTTTTAAATCTTGCAACAAATCATTCACTTCTTTATAAATATATCTGCCAAATGAGGGCATATTGAAGTGCAACATTAATTAAAGTATTAATTCAGTTTTCATGTTGGACAAATGCGTGTAAAATGATAAAAATAAATGACTTGCTTTTCATAATGGATATGTGACACATGATGTAATTTAATTACATGTAAATATCCATACAAATAATGGGGTTATTTTGTTACTTTTATTGTATATACTGAAGGATCTTCCGTTACAGATATCATCAATTAAAAAGAGACGGAGAGACTGAAAGAAGACAGATTTGCATTCATGACCTGTAATTACATTGTCAATATAATTCTGCAAACATATCTCTTTTTTTTCTACCTACTTTCAGATCGTATGGTGCAGCTATTCATTATTAAGTGAAATATGTCATATAGGCTAATCTTGCCTCTTTCCTGCAATTACATTGAGTGAGGAGTACTTATTACAGATGTAAGATACAGAATTACCTAACTTGTGAAGAACACTTGTAGCTGCCCATACTGAGGGACGAATGAAACTTATAATTAAACCACTCAGTCTATACTTGCTGCTTTGACATACTCCATGGCAAGTTAATTTTTCACAAAATTAATCATTCCAGCCAGTCTGATGACAATGATTATTTAAATAAATGACACGAGTGCAAACAGAATGTCATTACTTACCAAATGTCATCAGTACAGCAAGAACAATGTAAAACAGAACAATATCATCATAAAAGGCAAATGTAATGTATTTTCCTTGAGTACAGCTCAGAAAGTACTTTTAGTCAACAAGCATTAATCACAAAGAAATCATTTGTTTACTTTATTAATGAATTGGAATGACAATATAGTACCACCGTTTCTTCCTCATACTGATTCTAATCCATCATGTACCTGCTGAAAAATCTCATGTCTGCATATGGTTCGTAGAACTGGAGGTCAGTATATTCCACAATATATAAACTAGATTACAGTGGAAAATAAAGTGAAACTGATACATGAGGTATGAACCTCATACACTGGCAAGTTCCGTCATCTTTTTTTACATTTACTTGTGTCTGTTTGTCTATCTGTCCATCTCTCTATCCACTGCAGTCAATGTCCATTTTTATATAGGGCTCTGCTGCTCTCATGGATGAAATTGGCACTAAATGTGCTTGCAAATATATTGAGAATGTCTATTGGGTCAGAATAGAAGGCATTATTAGGAACAGGTTCAGAGAAATGTAGTATCGTTTTTTTCTAATATAGCTAAAAAAGGATTTATATTTCTCTTTGGCTTCAGAGGCCATCCTATGCTGATGGGATACTTTATTAGACCTGATAGTGTTCTTCATTTTTCTTCTAATACTGTGGATATTATCATTGATAAAAAAGGGGTTTTACTACACTAGATCATTTTAGAAGTTTCTTTCCTTTGATGTATAGTTTATTTATGACAAGCAGTCGCTGGGGTGATTTGTCTTTGAACTACCTATAATAACAGGTTCTGGTAGAGATTGCAAGCTCTGTGCATTTTTCTAAATTGCTGTACAATTCTTTAGTCTGCATGTAAAGAATTTTTAAGAATAAGGGTGATGTGCAGAGCTGTAGTAACTACAGATGGATTAAACTGATCAGTCACAGCATGAAGTTATGGGAAAGAGTAGTGGAAGCTAGGTTAAGAAGGGATGTGATGATTAGTGATCAGCAGTATGGTTTCATGCCAGGAAAGAGCACTACAGATGCGATGTTTGCTTTGAGAGTGTTGATGGAAAAGTACAGAGAAATGTCAGAAGGAGTTGCATTGTGTCTTTGTGGATTTAGAGAAAGCATATGACAGGGTGCCTAGAGAGGAGTTGTGGTATTGTATGAGGAAGTCGGGAGTATCAGAGAAGTATGTAAGAGTGATACAGGATATGTACGAGGGTAGTGTGACAGCGGTGAGGTCTGTGGTGGGAGTGATGGATGCGTTGAAGGTGGAGGTGGGATTACATCAAGGTTCAGCTCTGAGCCCTTTCTTATTTGTAATAGTGATGGACAGATTGACAGATGAGATCAGACAGGAGTCCCCGTGGACTATGATGTTTGCAGATGACATTGTGATCTGTAGTGAGAGTAGGGAACAGGTGGAGGAGACCCTGGAGAGGTGGAGATATGCTCTAGAGAGAAGAGGAATGAAGGTCAGCAGGATTAAGACAGAATATATGTGTGTGAATGAGATGGAGGATAAAGGAATGGTGAGGATGCAGGGAGTAGAGGTGGCAAAGGTGGATGACTTTAAATACTTGGGATCAATATTTCAGAGTAATGGTGAGTGTGGAAGAGAGGTGAAGAAGAGAGTACAGGCAGGATGGAGTGGGTGGAGAAGAGTGGCAGGAGTGATTTGTGACAGATGAGTACCAGTAAGAGTAAAAGGGAAGGTCTACAAGAGGGTAGTGAGACCAGCTATGTTATATGGGTTGGAGACAGTGGCATTGACAAAAAGGCAGGAGTCAGAGCTTGACGTGGCAGAGTTGAAGATGTTAAGATTTGCACTGGGTGTGATGAGGATGGACAGGATTAGGAATAAGTATATTAGAGGGTCAGCCCAGGTTGGAAGATTTGGAGACAAAGCCAGAGAGGCAAGATTATGTTGGTTTGGACATGTGCTGAGGAGGGATGCAGAGTATATTGGGGAAAAGATGCTAAGGATGAAGCTGCCAGGTAACAGGAAAAGAGGAAGGCCTAAGATAAGATTTATGGATGTGGTGAGAGAGGACATGCAGGTGGTTGGTGTGACAGAGAAAGATGCAGAGGACAGGAAGAAAGGGAAGCAGTTGATCTGCTGTGGCGACCCCTGACGGGAGCAGCCAAAAGAAGAAGAAGCTGTAGAATTCTTTAGTGAAGCTTGCTGCTGTATTAAGATTAGGGGAGGTGCAGTCATTAGTAAATGCTGATATTCAGTTTGGCAAATTTTTATTCCTTAAATTCAGTGGAATTTGCTGATGCAGGGTTTGGGAGTTTAAAAAAAAGGTCACAAATTTATGGTCAAAATGAAGTGGGAAATTGGATACTAGAGAGGTAGTGCAAGAGATGACCATATTTAAAAGAATCAGGAAAAGCATGTTATGTCCTGTGGTAGGACTGTTTACCAACTAATCAAGGGAGGTTTTATTCATTAAATCTAGAAATATTTGGGCATATCCTGTATTGGAGGTATAGGTCTCCCAGTTTATTAAAGTTTAGTTAAAGTCACCCAAGATAAGGGACTTTTTGTTAGTCGGGGGACCATTTAGAACACTGAAAAATCTTACATAGCTGTCGCGGGACAAAGAAAGTGTTCTATAACATAGTATTAGTGGATCATTAATCCTATCTACAGTGATCTGTAATTCAGTGAGTTCAGTTTGTGAGTCTCTAGGGGTTTACCTAGCAATATCAGGCTCATTAACAAATATAGAAACATTGCTACAGTTGCCTTTAGGTCTGAAGGCAAGAAAATATACCAATACTGGTTTAGAGGGAGTGTTCTCTTTACGTTTAAGCCAAGTTTTATTAGCTACGCAGACATTGACATTTTCAAATTCAGGAGAGCTTCAAAATCAAGCAATTTATTCTTTATACTTCTGGCATTGAGCAGAGTTAGCTTAATATGATCAGTATTTCATAATGCACCGTAGCTTTATGTTAATGTGAATCATTCACCACCATGATGACCAGATCACTCTCATGATTACAGTTGGACTGATGATGGATCTAGACCAATAAACAATAAGACAGTTGCCCACATTAAAACAAAAAATATTGAATTCTCACTTGTGAAATAGGCATACTTACATTTATATAAAAACAATCAAACCATATTAACAAGTTCACATTTGCAAACATTATACATCACATATAATCATCTATACAATATAATCAATCCAACATTACATAAATTGTTCAAATCCTGCCTTCTCCTAAACCTCATCCCTCCTACAAACCATTTTTCTGCATGTATTGTTTCCACAATTTCCATTTTTTCTATGTAATTTAGTCCTACCCTTTTCTAAAGATCCCACTTCCTGTTTTTTATCTCTGTTACAATTTTCACTACTTCAGGTATCGTTGGCTTAAATTTTGATTTCCATTTTCTAGGAACTGCTTTTTTTTTGTAGCCACCAGAATTAATCTTAACAAGGACTTTTCTCTGTTTGGTCAATTCAGATCCTGTATCCCACTTCAAAAATCATTTCCTTAGTTACACTCATTTGCTCATCCAGTACTCCTGATAGACTACTCCATAGGGAATTTTTTAAGTTTGCTAACTCATTACACTCCCAAAATATATGTCCCCAGTTACCTCTTTCTTCCCCATTACACCTCCAACATTTGCCATCTATCTGAGTCAAACTCCTTTGGTGTTTCTCTGGGGTATGAGCCATACATATGTCCCCCCATTGTTTCTTTGTAAATTGCTAATCTATTCTCTCTTTCCAATATTTTCTGACATCCACTGATTGATTGATTCCTATAGTTATTGGCAATATTTTATATGCCCTACTAATTATTCTTTTTTAATGGCAGCTTCTGTTCTAGATTATAAAAAAAAAGAACTCAACTGCAGGTATTTCACTTAGGATTCCCCTTTTCTTTGCCTAAACTCCTAAAGGAATCCCTGATAGGGAAGGCAGTCTCTAGCCTGCAGTCTAAATGTCTTCATGGCCTCTTCCTATTCTGTTACCTTTTCCTCTCTAAATACTTGTTTCCAATACCTTGGTTCCTTTGCCAGCTTCTTCTATTAAATTCCAGTCTCCTCTTTCCTATTCTCTGCACCCTCAATTGCAGTCATCCTTATATGTATAATCTCCTTTCTCCATTTCTTTGTCGGCTTAGTTCTTAGTATACTTTCTGCTACTTTATAGATATAATATTCTGTATGACTGTTGTTATTCTCCTTAAGGATATGCATACAAATTCTGACTTTTTCCTTATAAGGATCAGAATCCAAAATCCCAGTGTGTCCTTATTTCTTGAGTCCTCTCTCCCATGTCATCATCATCATCATCATCATCATCCCTTTACATTTTGATTTGTAGTGTTCTGTTTATGCTATGTATAAGAGACATAACTGTGTCATTCCCTTAAAATCAGGTAACCCTAACCCTCCTTGTTCTATTGGAAGGATCACCTTATCCCACTTAATTCTTGCCTGCTTCTCCTCCCAGATAGAATCTTTCAACTTTTTATTAATTATTATCCACAACTTCTCCTCTGGTTGATAAAAATATGCCTGAACTGTGTATTAAACTAAAGGGACTAAAAACAATTTTACTGCTTTTATCTTGCTTTCTATACCTGTAGGGAAGAGCTTCCAGTTTCTCAGATTTTGTATTATCTTTTGTTTAGTCTCTTCCCACATATCCTTAACTGTTATACCAGAGTCCCTTTTAACCCATAATTTTCAATAATACATTTTATCATGACTCCATAAATATGGGTATTACTGAACGAATAGGGTCATATGTGGATGCGCAGTTTGCAGCTATAGCCTTAGTTTTATCTTCATTACTTTTATATCTTGGAAAACCCAGAACTGTCTCAGAATATTCCACAACACTGAGATGTCCTTTTCTGGTTCTATCAGGTAGAAAAATAATATAATCTGCAATAAAACTAACTTTTCTTGAATACCATGTCAATTCTATCCTTGAATTACTGGGTCTCTTATTTTCTTTGCCAATGGTTCTAAATATAATGTAAATAACAAAGGGAAAAGAGGGCACCTCTGCTGGTTCCTCTGTTTAGACACAATTTATCAGACAGGAATCTTCCCACTTTGATTGTTGCCATTAACCCCTCATGTATCCTCATTATTAACCTTATTATTGTATCATGAAATGCAAATGCTTCAATTGCCCTATTCATAAAATCCAAGCTCACTCTGTTGAAAGCTTTCTCAGCATCAAGACCCATCAACAATAGCAGTATTTTCTTGTATATTCTGATCAACATAATTCTACTAATGTTATCAAATGTTTACATCCCCTCCACAAAACCACATTGATCAATATCTATCAATTTTGGCAACACCTTCATCACTTTGTAGCTATTGTAGACATAAACACTTTATAATCAAGGTTTAAAATTTGACATGGACCTATGTAGTGCTGGATCTCATGGATCTTTAGTGTCTTTAAGTATTACAGCCACCACAGCTTTTTTTCAGGCTGTTGGTGCTTCCCATCCTTTTAAAATATTGTTCAACCAAATATACCAGATCCTTATCACTTTCTTCTCACCTAGCTTCCAAGCTTCCACCAGAATATTATCTATTCCTGGATACTTTCCTGTACATTGGTTATACACCACTATTTTTATCTCATTTCCTCCTATCTTAACTGTCAGTTGCTGAACCTCATCTACATCTAACACTGACATGTTTAAGTCTTTCATAAATATTTCCATTTGTGCTTTTTCTTGATTTCTCCATTTTTCTGTTTTGTACAAGTTTTCATAACATTTCTGAAACATCCCTAATTCCTTTATATGATCTCTGGTTATTTTTTCTTATTATATGCTCCCTAGGGTTGGCAACACTACTTTCTACTTTCTGTTGCCTAAGTCATTGTGCCAGATGTTTTTGTGGTCTGCTTCTACTTCCCTTCCCCATAGTGTCCTTTCAAACATCAATGATGTGAATTGAAGCAAATGCCTTTCAGTTTCCCATAAGTCTAGTAAAGTCAACAGAAGTCTACTCATTACACTTGTTCTTGTACAGTAATATTTCACAAATGCAATTGATACTTTGCAGCTTCAATTTTATTCCCTAATTTCTGTAATGCTGATCTTCTTCCTGTTCATCTCCATCTCCCATCTCCAGTCTCTGATTCAATTCCAAGATAATCTTGATTTTTCTAGTCAACTTCTGTGCTCTCCTCTGTCTCTCAAGCATTTTGCTTTAGAAATATGAAAAAAGGTATCATTGACAAAGTCTCTCCATATCTTTTGTTCTCAGAAGAATGAGAAGTAGAGTCCCCTTCTGCTTGATGGCTCATTTTTTTGCTGGACCAATATCTATATTTCCTCCTTATCCTGTTCTGCATCAAAAAAAGACTTTGAACCTCCAGGAAAAAAACTAAAGACAGTTAGATACAGCAGCTTGAATCTTAAACCTGCTTCTCAACATTTTCTGATTGCTGGAATAAATTTGTTTCTCTTCTGCCTAGTGTATCATGAATAATCAGTTTCCACAAATAATCTACTGTCTTCAGCTTTTGATACTTTGCCTTTTTCTGCAGTTTTCTGAGGGCTAACTCTTTCCACTGGAAGGTTTGCATCTTTACTAATACAGGTCTTGACTGCTTTCTCATGGTCTGGTTTAGAGCATACACATTGTGTGTCCTTTCAATTAACAGTTCTTTATTGCGGAATTCTAGACCAGTTGCTTATTTGTGCGTTTGGAGCATTAATATATTCTGTTCATAAGTTCATAGGTTCATATTAGGCTATCTGCCCTAGGGCATTTATAAGCCTAGCCAGATTGTGTTTGGCTTTCACCACCCATTTTAAATTAAGTTTGCTATGCCCTTTTTCGAGGTTAGTATACTGTGCCTCTGTCTAACAGTGACACAGAAGTGATACCCGGGATAAACCTACTATCTCCCATCCACTCATCAAGATTCCTCTTGAAGAGAGTCAATGAGGGACTCTGCCTAACTTGGACTGGGATTTTATTCCAGAGTGAAGGGAGCCTCTGGGTTATGAATCTGTCCCTCCAGCATGTCCTATTTATTTCAGTGCTGAGGTTCATGTCTCCCGAGTGCGTAGCTTGATGGGATTTGGATTTTCTGAGGTGTAGCATGTCCATTAATTCAGGGTTGGACATGGCTTTATACGTCAGGCACAGATCACCTCTGAGCAGGCAGTATGCCACTGAGTAGAGCTGGAGTTTCTTTAACCGGGCAGCATATGGCATCTGTTTGAGCCCTTTGATCCTCTTGGTGACGTACTTTTGGGGTCTTTCCAGTTGCTGCAGGTGTCTGGTAAGGTACATCCCAAAAGGGGCATTGTACTCAATTATGGGCCTGATGAGGGATGAGTAAAGAGGCACAATGACCTCCCCTGACCTAGATGTGAATCCCTTCATGATTAGGTGGGCTATATAAAATGTTTTGCTAACCACTTTGGCCAGGTGGTTGTCAAATGAGAGATTGCTATCAACTTGGGTCCCCATGTCCCTATTTACTTCTTCTGTACTTAATGGATTACCACCTATGTGGTAATTTGTGGGCACTTTGTTTTTGCCAAAGGGGATGACTATACACTTTTTGGCATTTAGCTTGAGGCCATGGCTCTGGCACCAGTTGTCTGTTTCTATGAGGCCCTTTTGGAGGATGCTTGTGTCGGCTGGAGAGTCGATTATGGCACCCAGTTTGCAGTCATCTGCGAACGTGGTCAGCCACAGTCCTTCCATGTTGGCCTGTGCCTCCGAGAAGTATATACTGAACAAGAGAGGTCCCAGGACTGAGCCTTGTGGGACGCCACTTGTAACTGGTTTGGAGTCTGACATGGCTCCAGCAATTCTAACCATGTGGGTTCTGTCCTTGAGCCAGTTTGCAACCCATCTAGTGACATAGGGGTTTATATTTAAGCTGGTGAGCTTATCTATAATGGCCGAGGGGGGTATTGTATCGAAGGCTTTTGCAAGGTCCAGGTAGGCTGTGTGGACCACCTTCCCCTCATCAATGGCCTTGGTGACTGTTTCAAAGAAACCGACCAGGTTTAAGAGGCAGGATCTGCCCTTAACAAAGCCAAACTGGGTAGGATCCAGTGTCTGTAGGTCCCCAATATCTTTATTTATGAGGTCCATGATGATCCTTTCCATAGCTTTGCAGACCAAGCTAGTCAGGCTTATGGGGGCGATAGTTTCAAGGATCCGTTGAGGCACCAGCTTTGTGGAGAGGGACCACTGTTGCTGTACACCACTCTTTGGGTACATATCCTGTAATAAGGCTGAGATTGAACAGTAGTTTTATGTTTGGGTTTAGCTCTTCTTGGAGTTCATGTAGGACGCAGCCCGGGACACCATCTGGTCCCATTGATGCTGTGTTTTTTGCTTTGGAGAGGGCGGCTCTTACCTGAGCATATGAGATGTCAGGGGGGAAGCACTCTGCTGGGATAGATATTTGCCCTTTTGGTGGGGAGGGGGGGAGTTTGCACTGAACCTGTCAGCTAGGATGTTGGCAATGTCTGTGGGTTTGGTGTATTTTTTGTCATTTTGGACTAATTCTGAGAATATCTGGGAATTTCCACCCAGGTTCCTAACATAACTAAAGAAAGCCTTGTGATTATCCTTAGTGTCCTGTGCAATTTTTCTCTCGAAGCTGGCCTTAGATGATTTTATGAGTGCCCGTAGTTTTTTGCTAATACTGATCAGAGATGCCTTCCCTTTTTGGGATTTTGCTCTATCATGTAGTAGCTTCCTCCTTCTATTGTATAGTTTGTTTATGGCTGGGGTCCACCAGACAGGACGTCTGCCTTTGGAGGATTAGGTCTTGGTTTTATTTGGGATTGCATGATCCATGCATTCCTGAAGGTGTTCATAGAATGCGTTCATAAAGGATTCTGTGGTCTGGGTCGTATTTTCCACAGGCCCAGGGGCTTTGAAGGATTCCACCTCGGTTTTGAGGAGTGTGAAATTTGCTTTAGAGAAGTTTTTCATTGTGGTTTTCTGGGCAGGGGTGGGGTCGGGATGTGAATATCCAGTGAGATTAGTTTATGGTCTGATCTTACCAGTGAGGGATACACTTCTGGTCTGGAGCATAGAGTCCCCATGTTGGTGATGATCAGGTCCAGTATGTTTTCCCCTCTTGTGGGAGTGGTAACAAGTTGTTCCATAGCATTTGAGTTTATAAATTCTAGGAACCTTTGGGCTAGGGTGTTGGAGCTAGAGTAATGCTCCCAGTCTATGTTTGGGTAGTTGAAGTCGCCCAATATAATGGTGTTTGGAGAGACCTTCATATTTTCCAGTGTTCTCAGGAAGGCCAAGTGGGGTTCCTGGGTTTGGGAGTGTGGTTTGTAGCAGGCTATAAACTGGAAGGCAGTTTTACCCACTGTTAGTTGCACATGGATAGTCTCTGATGCTTCGTGCTGTGCCATCAACCTGGAGGTATGGGTATCTTTGACGAATATTGATACTCCCCCTCCTTTCATAGGTTCATAGGTTCATAGGTTCATACTAGGCTATCTGCCCGAGGGCATTTACAAGCCTAGCCCATAGTTTTGTGGCTTACGCCACCCCTTTAGTATGGGGAACTATACCCATTATTTTGCTGTGCCTCTGTCGAGCAGTGACACTGAGGTAATCCCTGGGGTATATCTGCGATCTCCCATCCATTGGTCAAGATTTCTCTTGAACAAGGCAGCGAGGTGCTCTGCCTCACATATACCGATTTTATTCCACAGCATAGGAGTCTTTGGGTGATGAATCTGTCCCTCCAGCACGCCTATTAATAGCCATGTAGAGGTTTAAGTCTCTTGTGGCTCTGATGGATCTAGATTTTGAGGTGAAGCATATTCATCAAATCTGGGTTTGACATGGCCTTGTATGTTAGGCAAAGGTCACCTCTGAGCAAGCGGTGTTTACTGAATAGAGCTGGAGTTCTTTCAGTCGGGCAGCATAGGACAGATGTTTGAGACCCTTTATCCTTTTGGTGAGGAACTTTGTGGCCTCTCCAGCTGCTGCAAGTGTCGGGTCAGATACATTCCGAATGGGGCATTGTACTCAATCATTGGTCTGATGAGTGATGAGTATAGGAGGCTATGACCTCCCTTGATCTAGATGAGAATCCCTTCATGATAAGGTGGGCAATGTAGAAGGTCTTCCTAACTACTTTAGCTACATGGGTGTCGAATGACAGACTACTATCAACCTGGGTCCCCAGGTCCCTGATAACTTCTTCTGTGCTCAGTGGATTGCCACCTATTTGGTAGCTAGGGTAACCTTGTTTTTCCCAAGGGTATGACTATGCATTTTTTGGCATTTAACTTAAGGCCATGGCTCTGGCACCAGTTATCCGTTTCTGTGAGACCCTTCTGAAGGATATCTGTGTCAGATGTGTTTTCTACTATGGCTTCAGTTTGCAGTCATCTGCAAACTTTGTCAGCCATAACCCTCCTGTGTTTGCTTGTACTGGAAAAGTAGATGCCAAACAAGAGTGGGTCCAGGACTGAGCCCTGTGGTACACCACTTGTGACAGGCTTTGAGTCTGACATGGCGCCAGCAACTCTGACCCTGTGGGTTCTGTCACTCAGCCAGTTTGCAACCCATCTTGTGATGTATGGGTTAACATTTAAGCTGATGAGTTTTTCAATGATACCCGTGGGGGTATTGTATCAAGGCCTTCGCCAGATCGAGGTAGGCTGTATGGACTGCCTTCCCTCATCAATGGCTTTGGTGACTGTTTCAAAAGTCAACCAAGTTTAGAAGGCATGATCTGCCTTTGACAAAGCCAAACTGGGATGGATCCAAAGTCTGCAAATTCCCTATGTCTTTATTTATGAGGTCCATTATGATCCTCTCCATGGCTTTGCAGATAAGGCTTGTCAAGCTAATGGGCGATAATTTTTAGGGTCGGTGGAGGCACCGCCTTTGTGAAGTGGGACCACAGTTGCAGTGCGCCACTCCCTGGGTATGTATCCAGAGGTAAGACTATGATTAAACAGCTGTCCTAGCTGTGGGTTTAATTCCTTGTTGAGTTCGTGGAGCACACAGCCGGGGACACCATCAGGTCCCATGGATGCTGTGTTTTTTGCTTTGGAGAGAGCAGTTCTCACTTGGGCGTTGGAGATGTTTGGGGGCCGCAACCATTTGGTATAGATATCTCTCGTTTGGGGGGGGGGAGAAGTTTGCACTGAACCTGTCAGCCAGTATGTTGGCAATGTCTGTAGGATCAGTAATCTTCACATCATTTTGAACTAGTTCTGAGCATATCTGGGAGTTTCCTCCCAGGTTTCTAACATAGCTAAAGAAGGCCTTATGATTGTCTTTTGAGTCTTTAGCTATTTTTCTCTCAAAATTTGCTTTGGATGATTTTATGAGAGCTCTTAGTTTTTTACTTATAGTGATCAAGGGTGTCTTACCTTTTAAGGATTTTGCTCTATCTTGTAGTAGCTTCCTCCTTTTGTTGTAGAGTTTGTTTATGGCTGGGGTCCACCAGACTGGACGCTTGCCTTTGGTACAAAGAGTCTTTGTTTTGCTTGGGATTGTCTTATCCATGCAGTCTTGCAGGTGCTGGTAGAAGGCATTTGTAAGTGATTCAGCGGCTTGAGTACTGTTTTCCGCCAGCTCGGGGGCCTTAAAGGAGACCACACTAGTCTTTAGAAGTGTGAAGTCGGCTTCGAGAAGTTCTTTACTGTGGTCTTTTTATTTCAGGTGGGGGTGGGATGAGGACCTCCAGCGAGATTAGTTTGTGATCTGATCTCACCAGTGAGGGTATACTTCGGTGTTGAACATTGTGCTCCCATGTTCGTGATGATGAGATCAAGTATGTTTTCTCCTCTTGTGGGATGGTGACTAGTTGTTCCATGGCATTTGAGTTTATGAATTCCAGGAACTTTTGGGCTAGGGTGTTTGGGCTTGAGTAGTGTTCCCAGTCTATATTAGGGTAATTGAAGTCACCTAGTATGATGGTGTTTGGTGATACATTTATCCCTCTAGTGTTTTCAGGAAGGCCATGTGAGGTTCCTGAGTTTGTGAGGGTGGCCTGTAACATGCTACAATTTGCAGAGCAGTCTTGCCTATGGTTAATTGCACCTGGATGGTCTCCGATGCATCGTGCGTTGCCACCAGTCTTGAGGTGTGGGTGTCCTTGATGAATATGGATACCCCCTCCTTTCTTGGTATTGTCCGGATTTTGGGGCGAAAAGCATGATAAGAGGTAAAACCTGATAGTGCTGGGGTGCTCTCAGGAGCCTTGAACCAGGTTTCTGTCACTGCACAGACATCGATGTTCTCCATACTGAGAAGGGCCTCGAGTGCGTGCATTTTGATATTTAGACTTCTGGCATTGAGCAGCATTACCCTTAGTTTTTTTCCTTTGTGATACCTAGGGTGGTAGGTTTAGAATTTGAGCCTTGCCTAAAAAAGGCACTATGGGGATAGCAAGAGCCTTTGCCAATATCCGAAAGCCCAGGGGTGACAGGTGCAAGCCATCCCTAGTGAAGCATCGTGGCTTGTCGAGCATGTCATCCCAGGCTGACAGGCATTGGATCCCCTTTGAATGACATCAATACTTAAGCCAATTGTTGAACTTGATCATCTTGTCTTCATATTGTGGCATCATTCTTGGTGAGGGTAAGATGCTACTCAAGGTCAGGGTCATACTGGCCTGGGCTACATGCTCAGAGTGCTCCTCTATGTCTCTTTTCATGTAGCCCTGGGAGGTACGTCTCAGGTCATTCACATCAGCATGGACAATGACTGAGTCATATTTGTACTTGCCTTGGAGTGACCGGAGTGCTTGTGTTATGTGGCGGATCCTAGCGCCCAACAGGCAGCTCACCATGACCTTCTCCTTGTTCAGCCTGGTGAGCGGGACGTCAGTGTGCCTGACGATAGAGTCACCTATTACAAGTGTATCAGGTGTGTTGTTTAGCCTTAAGGGCTGTGACTGTTCGCACACTGGGTTTGTGAGCTATGTGTTGCACGTGTTTTGTTTTGGGGTAGCGGTTGCTTGGGTGTCTGCTTTTGAGGTCTCTGCTGCTTAGGCAGATTTTTATTTAGAGCCTCCGAGTATGTTTTTGTGTGTTTATGTGTTTGGTTTGCTGTCGTGGTAGGTCTATGTGAGACTGGAATTGTAGTGAGTGTGGTTTCCTTCTCCTCCTGACTGGTTACGCCAGTACTGAGTTGAGAGAGCTTAGCCTCCAGTTTGGCTATATGGTTGCATCTCTCACATGTGTTGGAATTTGTTGGGAGGAGGAGAGGGTTGTCTGTGTACATGAGGCAGTTGTAACATTGCCTCAAGATTCCCAGATTCACCAGCTGGACCAGAAAGGATATTGACAACTGACCTTTGGACATGCTAGAATAGTATTGGGAATTCCTTTATAATTGAAAAAAGGACCAATACTTTTAATTTTTTAGTGCTGACTTAGTGAGCAAGTGCCAGATAACTTAAATGCAATGTGTTATAGGTAACTTAAATGCAAAAATGACAAACAGTAACTTTCTTTCAAGTGAAACAAGGAAATAAGTACAGTAAGCAGATATCACTAGGGATCCACAGAAGCACTGAAAAGCCACGTTTTGGGTGGAATTAGCATTTCAGGGAAATAACAAGCAAACAAACAACAAGCATACAAACAAAGCTAGATTCAGCAGGCCTGGATCTAGACTATGCTACAGCAAACAAGGTGTACCAATTTCAGTAAGAAACAGTACAAATATGCAGGCACTATAAGCCTTTAACCAGAAATTCCCAGCTCAGAAGGGCAGAGTCCAGCCTCTCCTCCCACAAGAGTGCAGACCACAAACCTTCTTAATGTAAAATAACTGGCCTGAAGCCCAAGTGCTTAAACTAGAACTAATACACTTTTAGAATAACAGACACTGAGCCCTCAATCAGCAGTTCCCAACTTAGAAGGATGTAAGCTACCTGTCCTGCCACCACAGTGCAGGCCACAAGCCTTCCTAATGTAAAACAACTGGTCTGAAGCCCAAGTGCTTAATCCAAAAGACTTAGAATGATAGCTACGTGTTAATCAAGTTACTACCAAGCATTAATAAATACAATTGAATACTTTAAAGAATGCCTGGATTAGTGCTCAAGTTATGCAAACAAAGCTAGATTCAGCAGGCCTGGATCTAGTCTATGCTACAGCAAACAAGGTGTACCAATTTCAGTAAGAAGCAGTTCAAATATTCAAGCACTATAAGCCTTTAACCAGAAGTTCCCAGCTCAGAAGGGCAGAGTTCAGCCTCTCCTCCCACAAGAGTGCAGACCACGAACCCTCTTAATGTAAAATAACTGGCCTGAAGCCCAAGTGCTTAAACCAGAACTAATACACTTTTAGAATAACAGACACTGAGCCCTCAATCAGCAGTTCCCAACTTAGAAGCTTTTGCTTTTGCTTCAGCTTTTGATACTTTGCCTTTTTCCTGCAGTTTTCTGAGGGCTAACTCTTTCCGCTGGAAGGTTTGCATCTTTACTAATACAGGTCTTGACTGCTTTCTCATGGTCTGGTTTAGAACATACACATTGTGTGCCCTTTCAATTAACAGTTCTTGTTGTGGAATTCTAGACCAGTTGCTTATTTGTGCATTTGGAGCATTAATATTTTCTGTTTCTTCTAGTTTCTCTGGTATGGCAGAAAAACACAGATTTTCCCTATGTGCTCTGTTCTCTAATTCTAACAATTTTTGAAATGTATCATCTTGAACAATCTCATACTCTTTTTTTCTTCATTTCATCCTCTGATTTTTGCAGTTTTATTTGTTTATCTGAATATCTGTTTAAAGCGTCTTCCATTTTTTCCAGCCTTTTGCTATTTTTGTTGATATACTCCTTCAGTATTCTGTTTATTTCAATCTGCTCTGAGCACATTTGACTTATTATTTCCTCTAGATTACTAGAAGCCATGTCTTGAACCAAATCTGGAACTTAAACTGCTTTTTGCTGAACAGCTGCAGGGTTCTTCTCAATCTGTGTTTTCTCGTCACCTTTTCTACTTGATTTTCTTACAGGCTCTTTTAGTTTCTTTTTTGCTGGCAACCAGACAGCATGCTTACTATCTAGTAACTGAATTTACTAAAGGTGACAGTGTTCCTAGCCCTTGTCTTTCAGTTTTTTTTTTCACACTGGGAACGCTAAAGTTAAGCTGTCGATCAGTATGCAACCATCTTGGATAGCCCCATCTGTAACATATTTGCTAGTTAATGATTGATGATGATGGTGTTGCATGTGTCTTACTTAGATGTTTTTCCGCTTTTCCAAGCATGCTAACATCTTTTGACATGAAGAAGGAAAAGGAAGTTATTTTTATGAAATCTTGACATCACAATCTTTAAATTCTTATACTTTTCATTGAAGCCTAATTTATGATTACATTTCTTTTTCAAAGGATGTGTTTTTATGAATACATAGTGACGAAATAGTTTTCTACTTTATGAGTAAGTGTATTTATAAATGTGTCATTGACTGTTTTTCACAATAATTGGATGTATGGCATTTAAAACAATCAGCCAATCTCTGATGAATTTCTAAATTCACTTATTCAAATATTTTATGAATGAACTATTATATTTTAAATTAGCATAACCTCAGGGAAAAAAAGTCTTCTGTAACCACAGAGACTAATATTCATCACTACTTCAAGGGAAAATGTTGTGTTATTGTAATAATGGGGAATGTTACACTCTTATACTGTCCCATTTTGTCTTAGACTTTACAGATACTTTGAAGAATGTTTGTGTCTCTCCTCAGTTTTATTTCCTGCCAGCTAAATGATATTACTGGTGTACTTATTCTTACGTTTTTTTGATGAAGAAGTAATGTATTTTGCAACAATTTTGTGCAATTAGACACAATCTTAATATTTATCTTGTTACTTGTAACCATCAGCAAGAGCATTTCAAAGCAAGCTCAGGGCTTTAAAAGTACCTACAAGATTTTTTGATATTCACCAACACAGAAGATTGCCATGATTCTGCTGTGCACAGTGACTACCTCTTGCTCTGAACTATGCTAACTGTTTTATTTATCACAGAACTATATAGGTTCATAGGTTGGTACTAGGCTATCGGCCCTAAGGCCTATACAAGCCTAGCCATAACAATTCCCTGGCTATTTCTTCCCACACTATTTACTTCTCTGGATATTTAGGGTAATTAGCTTATGGTCTGACCTGACCAACAAAGGGGGTGACCATAGGTGTGGAGCATCGATTTCCATGTTGGTAATGACCAGGTCTAGGATATTGGAGCCCCTGGTGGGACTATGGATTACTTGATCCAGGGCATTGGAATTTATGAATTCCAAGAACCGTTGGGCAAAGGTGTTGGTGCACAAGTAGTTTTCCCAGTTAATGGCAGGGTAGTTAAAATCACCCAGTATTAGGGTGTTTGGTTGTATCTTAATATTTTCCAGTATGTTCAGAAAGGTGTAGTGAGAATCTTGGAGCATGGTGGGGGATCTGTAGCAAGCTGCAATTTGGATTGCAGTCTTACCTAATGTTACCTGCACCTGGAGAATTTTAGACGCATTGTGTTGGGCAACTAGCCTGGTGGTGTGAATATCCTTGGTGAATATGGGCACTCCTTCACATTTAGTGTTTCAATCCTGGATTGGTGGCCGAAAAGTGTGGTAAGAGTTGTAGCCTAGTATTGCAGGGGTTCTATCTGGAGCCTTGAACTAGGTCTCAGTTACTGCACAGATATCAATGTTCTCCGTTTTTAGGAGTGCCTCGAGAGAGTGCATTTTGAGGTTTAGACCTCTAGCATTGAGTAGCATTACCTTCAGATTTTGCATGCTTGTACCTGTTACGGTGGTGGTTTTGTCCTTTGAACTTTGCCTAAAAAAGGCACTATAGGGGTGGCAAGAGCCTTAGCCAGTAACCTGAATCCCAGGTATGACAGGTGCAGACCATCTCTGGCAAAGCATCGTGGTCTGTCGATCATGTTGTCCCAGGCAGACAGATACTGGATCCACTTTGAATAAAACCAGAAGCTTAGCCAATTGTTGAAGTCAATCATTTTGTCCTTATATTGTGGTATAATTTTGGGGGAAGGCAGGCTGTTACTCAGGGCTAGGGTCATACCTTCCTGGTCTCCATGATCCGAGAGCTCTTCCATGTCTCTTTTCAAGTAGTCCAGGGAGCTATGTCTCAAGTCATTCACTCCAACTTGGACAATGACAGAGTTATATTTGTACTTGTTGTGGAGTAACTTGGGTGCATGCATTATGTGCCAGATCCTGGCACCCGACAGGCAGTTGACTGTAATTTTCTCCTTGCTCAGCCTGGTGAGTGGGACATCAGTGTGCCTGACTATAGTGTCACCTATGGCTAAGGTGTTAGGTACGTTGTCTTGCCTTAGGTGCTGTTGCTTGGTGCACACTGGTGTTGTGAGCGATGTGACACTTTAGTTGTTATTGGTGTTTTTGTTTCAGCTTCGGAGGTTCTTGTTGCTTGGGCAGGTTACATTTAAGGGCCTCCGCATATGTGGATTTAGTGTTGCTATGTGTGGGTGTTGGTGGTGTGGGTTTAGAAGGGCTATGTGTTGCTTGAGGTGTAATGCAGGTGTTAACCTTCTCCTCTTGACTGTCTAACACAATCTTGTGTGGAGAGAGCTTTGCTTCCAGTTTGGCTATGTAAATGCATCTCTCACAGGTTGTAGTGTTGGGTGGTAGGAGGAGAGGGTTGTCTATGTACAAGAGGCAATTGCTGCATTGCCCCAGTATGCCCAGATTCACCAGGTGGACAGGAGAAATCACTGGAAGCTGACCCTTGGACATGCCTGGTTTGGTGCTTTTTTTGTAAAGTACAGGAGCTGTTTTCCCTTATCTTAGGAAGGTAATTTGCAATTATAGGCTGTTTAGTGCCTATGATTAATTTCTCCTTATTAACAAGGAGAGTTGAGTGCTTATATCCGTTTAAGGCTTCCTAGTGCTTTCCAGTAGGTATTAGAGCAGGTGCTAGTCACAGGGATGCTTAAAGGCAAGATGAAAAAGAAATGGTTTATCCTAAACACTGCAGTGTGCACTAGAGGAGTTAGATGTGAAAGTAGGTAACTTAAGTTTTACCTGTCTAAAAAGTTAAGTTTTAGTGGAGAGTCACTATTTTTAAAACAGCAAGATATATTGAAAGGTGGTTACTTTTGTATTCTGGTACTATGGAATACAGTAGGATGGCTAATAAATTTAAATAGTTGAAGGGGAGTGATTTCACAAAATGGTAATTTTGTGCTTACTCACACAAGCCAGTGAAAGCAGAGAGGAAGATATATGGTCAAATTAACATAAGAGGCAAGCAACTAGAAAGACAGTGGTATTTAAGAACACAATAGTAACAGGGTGGAAGGGTGGGGAAAATTTTCTGCCTGACTCACAAGAGGCAGAGCTGTGGTCTCTTTTGAAGTTTTAATATGCAGTTAAAAGCAGAATACAAGTAAAACTCAGGGTAATGATTATGAGTATCAGAAATAAAATGAGTTAGCTTGTAGTAATCTCAGTTATTAACTTTATGTTATGCTGTTGAACACCTTGAGTTTCATCATAAACTGTTACAGAAACATAATGTGTATTAAGATGAGATAGCATGAAATCCACATCAAAGGGCTTTTATTGTTTGAGGTGAAGAATATTCTTCAACAGTCCACAGTCAAAGGCCTACAGCATCCTGCCACAAAAGTTGTGGAGTTTTATTAAGTAGGACCTCAAATTCATACAAAAATTCTGATGGAAATTTTTATTTTATTTTATTTTACTGTATGCATTAATTGTGCGGAGCTATTAGGCTCAAAATGCCTCTTTTTAAAGGGCAGCCTGAGACCTCTTGCTGGCTAAATGTTTGTCACGGAGCAGCATAAGATATAAATAGAGACTGGATGTCTTGTAGAAAGATACAAAGTGCATGGATGTATGTTCACCAAGAATAAACTGAATAAATTTAACTGCCAATGCAATGAGCAAGTCACTGTTTAGGTTATTGTCTCAGTTCTCATTACAGTTTGATAAAGAAAGACGACTTGAATTTACATTCACTTTAGCAATTCAAGCAAAGTTTCTATATTTGGACAGATGAATTAGCTGTCCAGCTAGTATGTGATGCAGTCATTTGCTGAGATGAATACTGCTGAGAGTCACATAACACTTCCCTAATGGTGAATTAGTCATCATTGTAAGTATGTGACTGCCGAAAGAAGATGATGTAAGCCTGTATCCTGTTATGAGTGAGAATAACAGACATTAGCCTATCAGAACACAGTTCCTGGTTGATGCTGGCTGAAGATGTAAAGGTGCATTCATTCATAAGACTCATGGAAATTTCAAGGCACCTGATCCAAGTGACCCTTTACACCTTGCCAGTTCCCACCCTTAGGCCATACAACCCCCTTCTAAAGGAAGGCTTGGCCAGTCAAACCTGGGCGCACTTGCAGATGCCCATCCAGTAATCTAAGCCCTGTCTGAATGATGATACTGTATCCCACTGCTTAATCTACAAGGGTGGTCTATTTTAGAGGTGGGGAAGATGATGCATTATGAATCTGCCTCTCCACCATGCTTTATTTATCTGCTGGTGAATATTTCTTTCCCAGATTGTGATATTTATAGAACTGTTAAACTTGTGGAGATAAAACAGATCAAGTGCAACTGGGTCTCTAATTGCAAGGAAGGCAAGGCATGGATCTCCCCTCAAGAGTCCATAAGATGCTGAATAAAGCAACAGTGCTTCCAACCACTCTTGGTAGCTCAGGGTCTTTATTCTCGTGATCTTTTTAATTACAAACAGTTGAGGTCTTTTTAGTTGGCTGATATGTTTTGTGAGGTACATCCTGAAGTGGGAGTCACACTGAGTAACTGGCCTAGTCAATACTTACTGTAAGGGAACAATGACCTCTTTAGATCTGGATGATATTCCCTTGGCAATTAGTTGTGCTACATAGAAGGATTTCTGACAATTGCTATCATGTGATTGTCAGAAGAGAAGCAACCATCTTCCAAAGTCCCTAATATCATTTTCATTTTGAAGTGGCACAGCCTATCCTGTACACTGAGGTGAGGCAGCGCCTAACTAATGTCAAAATATTGCCTTTTTTGCCTTTAACTTGATCTCATGTTCGTACTCCACTTGTTTATACGTGTAAGCTCTTGCTGAAGGGTTAGGTTATCTGAGGGAGAAATGACAATAACTCCCACTTTGCGTTTCTCAGCCTGCAGGCTTAGTCACCCAAATGTCTTAGTTTCCGGTCTGTAAATTAGAAAATGAAATGTCAGAAAGGAAGGGGTCCCAATATTTAGCCTTGGGGCACAACACCAATGTGGCACACCTCACAAGAAAGTGCCCACTATCCTCAACTCCCTCAACTAGTCTGCAGCTTTTATTTAATGTATCGAATGGCTTTCAGCTATTTTTAAACTACTGAAAAGGAAAATGGGTGTGAACATGGTATTTGCACACTGGAATGAAAATACCGAGCATCGTTCTCTGTTTATAATATGGTTTTCACCTGCTATATTTGTGAACATAACTCTGAGGCTGTAGCACTTTGGGCTGTTTTTGTACTTGCTTGTACAAACGTGATAGGGGTATTCCTGATACTTACGAGTAACTACACTAATGCACAAGGCCCAAAAAATAATGAGATGCAAATGAGAAGTGTTGTAAAGTACAGTATGCTAATGAGGCAGTTTTGCAATTCATAGTTCGACATCCCTGCTGTACGTACATACATTCTTAAATGCAGTGCTTCGCCTTTGATATTGGAGTTGCAATCCACAAACTTATTTGTACAAGTGTGCACAAGCACACATGAATTATTACCCCCTGCAACTCTTTCATTAGTTTGTATTAAGTGTGCATGAGCACTAAAATGAAAAAATAAATTATTTTACTCAGTGATCACTTCAGCAGTCTGACCACTTATGAACAGCCACCCCCAACATACAAATGAATTATCTTCTTCAGTGACCCCTCCAGTAACATTTCCCAGTGGTGGATTTAGGCATGGGCACAGGGGCGCGCACCAGCCCCTTTTTAAACTTTTTTTTTAAATCAGGTGCATCTTCCCAAAGAATCCTGTCTCCAAACTCACCTAATATATTGGAGATGTGATTGGAGGTTGCAGTCAGATGATTTTTTTTTTTATAACGATCCTCCTCCAACTGCATCTATGTTATAATTTAGACATGTTGTTGGGAGCTGTCATATGGCTGAGTAAGTTAACCTTTTGTCAGAAGATAATTTAGTTTAATTTTAAAATAAAAATACAGTTAGACAAATGACTTTCAAACTACTCTTCTACAGTGACACAGTGATCTGCACTGAGGTAATGCTAATTCTTTTTATTTTAATGACTTACCAATTTTCAAGGCACCAAAATGGTACAGTTTTCTCCAGAAGAGTATTATGTGCATTAAAGATTTTTTGTAGTCTTTAAGTGACCGTGTATAGTAATTTTCTGAGTTCTCCCCTAAATATTGTTATATGTACATTTTGAATTCAATCAGGTACTTGGCTATCCAAGCACTGAGGCACAAATCACGAAATATATTAAAATATTCTAGTGTTGACAGTGGCCTACTGTGCACTTCTAGGTATTGCTTAAGCCAGTAAAGTTAACTAACATGCTTGTCGTGAGGCAGGGTGAATGCTGGGGCTAAGAAGTAGCAAACGTAATAATGTGTCATGTGTTGAGCATATTACTTTTTACCCCATGGTCTCTGTAACAGTTTGGTCTAACAGTTCATTGGTACCAGCAAGGGTGACAGGGTGTGATGCTGTGAAGAAATTATAATGCAAACAAATAATGTTTAAATGGATAGCTGACCTTTATTGCTTTTTTCAAACAAAGTTCGATATATAAGAGGTAAGTTAAAAACAAATGTCACGATGGTCAGATAACAAAATGCTTTTAGTCAATGGTGTAGCTGGAGGGAGGATGAGATGGTGGTCAGCACAGGCACACATTTACATTCAGAGTTTTAATTGAAAAAAAAGTGTTTTTTAAGGGTGTTCTTCATCTTCGTCCTATAGCATCTGTTCTTCCAGTCAGGTCTGTGCATGCCGCACAATTTGAAATACAGTACAGCATTTGTTTTGATCATTTTGCTGCCTGTCCTAAGTAAGGAGAGTTTTCATTTTCTTATTGCTGCTCACGTTTTTTGCTGGTTCTTATTGCTGCCTGTGAGTGCACTAGTGAATGTATTTTGCTGATTCTTATTGTTGCCAGAGTGTTTAATTTGTTTTGCTGCTGGTTCTTATTGCTCTGTGTGTTGCTGGTTCTTATTGCTCTGTGTGTTGCTGGGTTGATGGTTCTTATTGCTGTGTGTTGCTGGGTTGATGGTTCTTATTGCTCTGTGTGTTGCTTAGTTGATGGTTCTTATTGCTCTATGTGTTGCTGGTTTGATGGTTCTTATTGCTGTGTGTTTATGGGTTGATGGTTCTTATTGCTGTGTGTTGCTGGGTTGATGGTTCTTATTGCTCTGTGTGTTGCTGGTTCTTATTGCTCTGTGTGTTGCTGGTTCTTATTGCTCTGTATGTTGCTGGGTTGATGGTTCTTATTGCTGTGTGTTGCTGGGTTGATGGTTCTTATTGCTGTGTGTTTATGGGTTGATGGTTATTATTGCTGTGTGTTGCTGGGTTGATGGTTCTTATTGCTCTGTGTGTTGCTGGGTTGATGGTTCTTATTGCTCTGTGTGTTGCTTGGTTGATGGTTCTTATTGCTCTATGTGTTGCTGGGTTGATGGTTCTTATTGCTGTGTGTTGCTGGGTTGATGGTTCTTATAGCTCTGTGTGTTGCTGGTTCTTATTGCTCTGTGTGTTGCTGGTTCTTATTGCTCTGTGTGTTGCTGGGTTGAATATCTGGAATGTCTGGCTCATACATTTGGTCTGTTCCTCTTAAAATTTGTGGTTTTCTGGCAAATCAGTGAGAATTGAATTCACTAAATAATGATAGCCATTTAAGTTTCAGTCTTCGTACCTTCAGGAAACACATGGTAACACAAAACATGTTTTATCCTAGTAACTTTCTAAGATTATACAAGCAGTGTTTAAAATTTGTCACTGGTTTTGGGCTTTTGACCCCCCCCCCAATAAATTTTGGCTTTTACCAGATTTCTTGTGCTGCAAAGTTAAAAGATTTAGTTGAGTGTCAAGTGAATTTTACAAGGAGCTGAGAGCTTTTGGGAAAGAGAAGTTCTGCTTATACCCAGGTTGTATGGTTAGTAGCACAGCAGATAGTATACTTGCTTTTGATGCAGAAGGCTGTGGATTCTAATCGCACAGTATGTAGATGGATTGCTGATATTGTACTATGTTGTACTTTAAAGGGAGTGGATGCTGCAGTCCTGTGTATATCCTCCTTTGGAGGAGATAACAGTTTCATCATTATGAGGTAATCAGTTTGCCATTCATTCCCTATTGCAATATTACTAGCTTATCATTTTTTTAATGTAACATAGGCAATTTATTCCTCAAGGGCAACAGGAACTTTATTTTTCAATGAAACCATGAAATATGAAGGTGTTTGCTAGCAGCAACCGCTTCATTAGTTACAGATTTCTTTAATATGGATTTCGATGGCTTTTACTTTTGCAGAGATTGTGCATATTTACTTCTATTGATGGGCTGTAATGACAGAAGTTTCAGCAGACCTTGATGATGGAAATGTTCTGAATTGGGCAGTTTTGTCATTGTTGCTTTATGTATTAAATGTTCATAACAATAAATTTAAAACACGCTCTAACAAGTGTGCTGTATTATATAAGGAATATAATTTAATACAATCAAGAAGGTGAATCAAAGAACACATGTATGTTTGCATGCTCCTAAATATGTGTGCAAGGGGCCTATGATTTGAAAACAGCTCAAAGTTAAACTTTATCCATCACTGGCCAGATGCATTTTCTTTGAATGTGGGTTTCAATGCTGTTTCAATGAATGTGAGTTTAAAGGGCAGAGAAGTTTTAATAGTGTCTATTTTCATTGTGAGACTGTTTTCCTTTGTTTAGCACATTTCTATTATCCGTGTTTGTGCTATAAAATTTTGAAATAATTTTTTTAATGAAATCCATAATAGTAAATGTAGAAGTAAAGCATAGAGCAGTATGCACATTACGGTGTTTATGGTAAATGGGGAGAAATAGCCAAGTAATGGGACACTGGAATGACTGTGGGGGGGGTCTGTGTATCAGGGGCCCATTTGACCCTGATTTTTGTGAGGGGGGGCTGCAAACTCAAAAACAGTCCTGGGCGGCACAAACTCTAGCTATGCCACTGCTTTGAGTTAAGTCATTAAGGTGCTATTTTAGAATAATGTGTCAGATATTTGAACTGAAGCCCAAAAATGACAGCACTTTATGTTTATTAATGTAAATGTGTCTCCCTATTTTTCTCTCAGTAGGGGATTTGCAGACCTAATGGTTCTTGTCTTCTGAACTGAGAATTTTAAATGTGTAACTGAATAAGAAAATACATAGTTTGACAGTTTTGTTTGGGCTGAACTGCCTATTGATAGACTTTGTAACTGCAGTCAAAAACTGGCCACAATGTCAATTAAATTCAGTTTTATTTGATCCTAAATAGGTTATGAGACACTCATACTGGCCGACTTTTCAACCAACAGCCCCCTTTTTATTCCCACTTGTGCACTAGGCATTGGGTTGTCACTTCAGCAACAACCCTGGTGTCCTTAGCAAACTGAAATGATGATTAAAAATATAATTGAAATATAAAAGAAAAATATATATAATTGAAATAGATGCAAGGAAAAGACACAACACGTGAAAAATAATAATAAAAAATTAACTTATTTTCAAGTTAAGAACAGTATGCACAGCAGCCAGTAACAAGTGACAGTGAACATGTTTTTTTAATCGGTCGTGTTTGGTTTAAAGTTTCTAGGTAACTCAAGAATGTTTGTGTACATACATGTAACTCTCCTTAATGTGAAAGTTTTGCTAAAATCTGCATCTAGAAAGCTCACATCATGGTTAATAATGTTGTAATTAAGAGTATATTGATGAATTGACATGATTCTGTACTTATAACAGATATTTGTTAAAAAATGTCATTAAATGTGTGACAGACCTTTTTAATGAGGAACATGCAGTTTAAATGAAATACATTTGAGAGGTTTATGTTGGGTTGGAACTGGAAAGAAAAATGACACTTTCATTACACAAAAGGAGAAAACTGAAGCTGAGTAGCTGATTGAGATTTATAAATGTCTTGGGGATGGTAAAGGCAGCGTTGCAAGAATACATGGAAGATGGGGAAATAAGGTAAAAGTTTTATTGCTTTGGAAAATGAGGTGGTTGATATCCTCACTGGCATAGATTTTGTCCTGTGTAGTAGTTCCAGTTATACAGAATGCTTCTGTATTGGTAAGGAGCTTCTGTGATGGATACCACATATGAGTATGAGGTGAATGTTTTGTGCCTCTGAGTGCTTGAATGTGTTTTTTGATAATGCAGAGGTGAGTTATGGAAAAGGTGGTTGTATATGTGAGTTGATAGGAGCTTAATCAGTGACTGCTAATCATTTATGGTACTTGAGCATTTGAGAGTACATTTACCATTCAAAGTAAGAAATGTAGAATGCTTTGATGGTGGTATAGATCTCATGTGATGAATGGTATGTCTGAGGTGAACAGGTGAGATTCTAACCTTTTTAATAGTGCATAGGAGCTAGCTGTGCAATAGTCATGGAACAGGAGGTTTGCATATCAGCACTGATAGGAGCTTAATCAGTGGTTGGTATTCATTTTATGGTCATTAGGCATTTGGGAGTACATTTAACATACAGAGTAAGAGATTCGGTTTTGAATTGTTTGAGGGCACCTATTGGAATGTGTAGCGGACAGAATGAGCCAGGGAAAGGTTTGACACAATGGGCAATAATTTTATTTTGCTTTCTTGGCTAAAAATGTGTTTTATGGCATAACCTGCTTTCATTTGTTGATTTATGTGGGTGGTAAATATCAATAATGCATCTGTCCAGAGGCTAAACTGTTGTTGCTAATGGTGTAAACTGTTTCATTAGGTTACTAAGCCAGAAGATATAGCAAACCTACTGGATGATTAAATTCAGCTCCAACTTTACCCCTCTCTCCCCCTTAACCTTCCCTCACCATCTAATATGACCACCCCCCCCCCCCCCCGCTATCACTAGGGAACAGGTCCTTGAGGCCAGGAACACTGCATCAATGGGTCCAGACAATATCTCAGTTTGCCTTCTAAATAGCATGAAACTGACCTGCCAGAGCCTCTGGAATTGCTATTTAACTAAAGCTTCCAAACAGGCTTTTTGCCACATGAATGGAGAACAGCAAATGCATCCCTCTGTACAAAGGTAGGCCATCTACAGACCCTGGAAACTATAGACCCATAAGTCTTACTAGTCTTGTATGTAAAGCCATGAGAAGAATTATCATGGAAAAGATCAATGGTGATATAGTACACCTCCAAACACCGGATCCAATCCAGTTTGGTTTTTGTCAAGGGCAGATTATGCCTACTCAACCTGGTGGACTTCTTTGAGAAGGTCACCAAAGCAATGGATGAGGGCAAAGTGGTTCACGCTGTCTACTTTGACCTGGCTAGGGCATTTGACACAATACCCCACTCAGGCATTGATGACAAACTCAAAAGGTTGGGTACAAACTCATATGTCACCCAGTGGATAGCCAACTGGCTCACAGACAGGACCCAGGAAGTTAGAATTGGGCAGCCACCTCTACAAAGAGGCCATTCACAAGTGGAGTCCCTCAGAGATCAGTCCTTGGACCACTCCTTTTTGGCATTTACTTCTCTGACGTCAAGGCCAATGTCAGTGGTCTCTGGATAATAAAATTTGCAGATGATTACAAATTAGGAGCTGTCATTGAATCTCCAGGAGGGGCTGACACAGACAAACAACTGGTGTCAGAGCCACAGACTAAAACTAAATGCCAAGAAATGCATAATAGTATCCTTCAGGAAGTCATCCACCCTGGTAACTATCATATTGACAACATATCCCTTAGAGTTCACCCAGTAGTCAGGGACTTGGGGACATGCATGGAAAGTAATCTAGCCTTTGACTATCATGTGTGTACAGTAGGGAGGAAATCCTATGCTGAGCAACTTATAAACAAAGGTATGGCATCTAAGTCCAAGGAAGTCATTGTTGTATTTGGCATTCATAAGACCTGTCAACTAAAATACCCCCTTTGGTATTTACCTAACTAGGTCATACCTCTCAACCTCTTAGAGCAAGAAATCTGGACAAAGGCATTTATAAAAGTGGGACAAAGGCCCAAAAGTAAGGACAATTTTTAAATATTGCTCTTACAAACTTAGAAACTTAGTAGAACAACAGTTTTTTATTAGCATGAATTTTCTGAAGAGTATGAAGTCTGAAACTCAAATGTTTGTCATTATTTTCTAACATCACTCTTTAGTGATTTGTCACTAATTTGCCAGAAAACCACAATTTTATGAAAAACAGACAAAAAATGTGAGGCAAAAATCTGGACATTCTGGAAAAAACTGCACAGTTGAGAGATATGCCAGGCATATCCAACTACTGGAACATCCACAGAGGTTCCTCACTAAAAGAATACAGGGCTTAAGTAAAATGTCCTATGCAGATGCTTTTGAGGTGAGATTTATTCCTGATATGCAGGGCATTGTCAGACCCCACTGTGCTGGACCTCCTGCATATCCACAAAACAAACAGTACCAGCGTTACCTGTTCTAAAGACTTAAACTTTACCTGTGATATAGACTGGATCTACTGGAGAGACAGGTATGTATCTCAGAGATTACCCAGTCTGTACAAGTGCTATGTGCTGCACAGGAATTACCTGTTTCTTCTGCTGTATCCACATCAAAATCATATGCAACTGAATGTACATTGACGTCTTTCCACACGTCAGAGCTTCTTAAGATGGTCTTTTCACAACCAGCAATCCTAGTGTCCCACTTGCCCGCTTCCACCCTAGTAGTCAACTAACCAGACTGCACCCCTCCCCTTTGCAAATTCCTGGATCCACCACTGTTTTCTAGTATTCACAAAAAACTAAATGAAGCATTCACTCAAGTAACCCCTTCAGCAATATGCCCTAGTAAGTACAAGCAGCAAAATAAACATTAAACACAAGCAACCCTTCTAACATGCCTGCCCTGGTATGCACAAGCATTGATATAAGACATTCACTCACGTGCCCCCTTCATTAATATGGCAGGTATGCACAAGCACTGAAACAAAACATTCACCCAAATGATCCCTTCAGTAACATGTCTAGGCATGTACAAGCATCAAAATGAAACATTTACCCAAGTGACCCCTCCAATAAAAATGTCCAAGCATGCTGAAGTACTATATCAGCTGCCATCTCATTTCCATATTTGACTGAAAAATTACTGCTTTCTAGTGTAATCTCAAAGAAATTTGCAGACTTTTTATACAGATGAGTTCATTATAGATTCATGTCTATGAAATGGACTTGTGCATATGAGTAAACCCCCTTAACAGCATAGCTGCTGCCCCCTGTCAGTTATACATAAATCACGTTACGCATTTTTTATATGTGGGTGTGTTTAGAAAAAAGTCCTCTGCATTTCCATAGTTATCCTGACTGTCTGGGATTTGCATAACTTCATAGCATCAGTCTTTGCGAATCACTGCTGTGAACATACAAAGCCCAAGATTATGAAAACTGCACTTTATCAAGCAATATATTTGTTTTGTGCAGGAAGCAATCACTACATAACACTTTCCTGAACCACAAACAGTTAGGCCAGTCTGTTTAATGAACTCTAATGTTGAGGTTCTTGCAACTGCAAATAAGAGTGATTCCCTAGTTATTGTTGTAAAAGCAGACAACATTCTTATTGATGAATGAGTTGTGCAACTTTTTCAAAAAATCAGGATAGCTACTAGTACTTTTGTGAGCTATAGAAAATTTAAGAACTTAGCAAACACAATTCAAAAATTACAGTAATAGTACAAGTCTGATAGATTTGTCTGCACACTGGCACACTACAAACACTACATAAATCATGCAGTAGGATACATCAGTACATATTTCAGAAGATCCATGATGCCTTTGGGGTAATGACATAATTGATACGTAGGAAGTACATATGATTAGAACAGGTACATTTGCACAACTGGTAAAAGCTTCGTAAGACACTAGTACTGTTCTGAAAATACCTGTATTAAATGATATAGGAGTTTGGAAAAAAAAAAACAGAAGAGGTAGGCTCAGTAGCATGGTTAGAAAGAGCTGCTCAATTTCTGTTAGGATAGCCTACTGGTGGCAGGAGACTGGCATACTCAACAAAGTAATGGAACAGGGACACTGTTTCACTGGAAATCATGCAGCAATGTATGATTGATGGTATAATGCTAGATCAGGAGCCAGAAATAATTACAAGTGATGAAGTTCTAATCACCATCAGATGCTAAGAAAAAAGGTATGTGCAAGTCAACGTTGCTACTGTAGCAACAAGACCAGCACGTTCTATCCTGACATTAGCTATATAACTGTCTTGCACAAAGAAATCCAAAACCTTGAAATTTTAGGATGGTAGAACAAAAAATATATACTGACCATTAATATATATATTCATATACTTCTCTGAAAACTCTACTGATATGGAAGCTTATTTAGTCTGCACAATGCAACCATTTTGTTATATTCCATGTACTATGAAGACCTTATCCTGGCATAGGTTAAAGTTCTAACAACATACTTTATATATTTTTTGACAAACCCTGCTTATTCAAAAATTCACAAAAACAAAAATATAATATCACAAATACCTTGTGACTATATTACAAATAAATACAACTGAACAGTCATTTCTTGCAAAATAGGTGAAATGGAGAAAGATATTACGCAGTTTGAAAATAAAGACATATATTGTGAATCACAGTCAGATGGCATAAACTGTGGATGGAAATTGTATATACAGAAAGTTACAATGAATATCACAACAAAAACTGCATATATATATATATATATATATATATATATATATATATATATATATATATATATAGGTCCACGACAGAAGAACGAAATGCCAGATCACTGACGACCACATCGCCGAGACGACATCACTGACAGCAGACATTCCCGACAATGGTGAGCAGTGTTGAATGGGAGTTAGTCCCATTCCTTCACTGTAGTGCGATCTCAGAGTTGGTATATTTAACAAGGGCTGGGTTTGTTGGAGGCACAGCCCCCCACATGGGGGGTGCAGGGGACCTTGCCCCCCTGCTATACACATTTTAATGTGTGTTTTGGGTGTATTACAGGAACGGAAATGTGTTCTGTTTGGTAATTACTTCACTTACCTTTGTTGGGGATGTCTGTTGTTGGCGAAGTCATCTCGGCGATGTGGTCATTGGTGATCCGGCTTTTCGTTCTTCTGTCGTGGACCCATATATATATATATATATAAAACCATTTTGTACTGATACAGAACATTGCTTTTTTTGTATGTGAAGCTGTCGTCCAACTGCCAAACTGGCACACAACTCCCACTGAAGCAATGCTACTACTTCACTACCACCAGTTTCATGTGGGATATGGGCACTGCTGTTGACTTGCCACTGAAATAAGTAATTGCAAAATTAAAGAGGTGCAAGGTTCAAAATCCACACAAAACATACCTTCCAAAATCCCTGCAAGGCATGTATTTTATGAGCTTTGGAACCATGAGCATGGGTGGTAATAAAACAACTCTATCAGAAATTTCTTGATAACCCACCCAAGTGCTGGCTTATTACTATAGCAAAGCATACATCTTCATTAAAATAGCTCTGGGAATTTAATGATCAGTTTTGTAAATATACAATATCTACCCTTCAAAAGTCATTAATTCTCCAGATGCTGTATTTAAAACTGATATTCTGAAGTGTCATATCAGCAAATTATTGTCTATACAAATAAGAATACATCATATGTTACCAAACCAAGGGGCTCAGAGCATCAAGATATGAAACAAGTGGTCTAATTAGGTCTGGATCTAGACAACACATAGTATAATGCATTTCTGAGTCTGCATTCATAATACTTTAGACCACACTGGTTAGATGTTAAACAATATCATTTGTAATTTGCTACCTCTGTAAAAGTCAAATGGCAAGCTAGTCTATATGAATAAAAAATCTTACTCCTGATGGTAGATACCTTATCCACAAATATTTAACTAACTCTACTGACCTTTCAGTGAAAAAAAAAATCTCGTTACTGCAGTTCTGAAAGAGAGATGTGCTGGGCTCAATGTGTAGCCAAATGTGAAGTATTGTTCATACAGCTTTGGGGTACCCCATACCTATTTTGCTGCTTTGCAGGTCATGGTAGTCTTGTCTGTTTTTATCAACTAGAGAATTTAATGGTTCAGTTAAAAAATCATCATAACTTCTCTAACTTTGGTCTGAATAGTGTCTCCTATGTAAACATTTCAGCTGCAGTCATATATTCTGAGGTACAGCAAGTTTTGCTATTTTATTCAGAAGTCTTCTTTGCAGTCTCTTAATGAATTATTGCTTTAGGTTTTGTGGTGATGAACTGCCTGGGATTTTATTTCTACAAATGTAGTGATAAGCTCTCAATTACTTAAAAGAACACTGATTCTGTTAGGACATAAGCACTTCATATGTACTGTTCTGCATGTTAGTTTTGTGAGTTGTTTAATAAACAATACCTTATCAAGGTTTTCATTTTAAAAACAGCCTGTCTTCTGATCGCCAGTGCCACTGTTGAAACAATGCCTCATGAGTGCTGAGCTCTGTGCATTTTTCTCCATTATCTTATCACTGACATGCACAATGGATTTTTTTTTTCTGCTGTGGTCATTGTGTTCCAGGTTTAGTCAGCTCTTCCTTACCTATAAGAAGTACTAATCTGTAGCACAGTATAGTAGTTGTTTTTTCACAAATGTTAATATTAACACATATCTCTTTAAAACATTTTGGCAGTATGAATTTTAGTATAAGCGTTTGCCAATTTTAAAAACTGAATAAATACCCACTGTTTTACCAAGTAGCAATTTGAGATGTGCACTAGTACACCTGTATTATGAAACATATGTAAAGCTATTTGTATCTAGTTTTATTAATAAGCACAGAAAATTATTAATAAAGTAGCTTTTATGAGTTCAGTAATACAAGTATGTCATTACTAAGCTTCTATAATCGGATTATTACAAGAGACTATATTCCAGTAAAATGGACACAGCATATGATGTAGCTAAAAATAGCTGCAGTCAGTAATCACTTCTTGCCTCCAGCTGCTGTTTTGTGACACATTTACAGCACTATGTATTAGAATCCATGGAAGAAGAAATATCTGACATGTATATTTTTTTCTGGTAACTATTTGCAATGCATGCTGCTGTGATTTATGAATCATAAGCGTTAGTCATGACTGGCTGGCTTTCAAAGAAGTTAACATCCAGCATTCCCATGGATTACACAGATAAAAGCAATTTCAACAGTTTTTTTACCAGTGCTGTCATGTGCAGAACTAATTTAAATCCTATCACAATCATAAACTTTACAAGTTACAAATGCAGAAGTTTTGGGCACTGTAATTAATATTGGTTGTAACAGGCACTTAAAGTACATGAAAAGCAGGCAAAGATTTAATAGGCTGAATTTAACTTTGCATTAATATTAACATATTGGAATGTGGCAAGAAATCTAAGAGATAAACATTCTGCATCTGTTGTAGGCTAGGTTCAGACAATACTTAGACATGAATGGGTTTCAGTTTGTTTCTATGGTCCATTAAAATATTTTTTTTACAGCTTGGCATGCTATCTGATTCTCTATGTATTTCAGCAGAAGCATCATGTTCCCTTATTACATTATCATACATGCCATTACCTAATTTCAACAACACGGGTGACAGAGGAAACAAATTTTGACTGGATCTTGTTGAATAGCTGTGACATCATAATGATATCACCAGGAGTAAAGGCACCCCGAATGTGAGACAAGATATACAAAGGCATGCCATTTTTTTTAATATTGCAAGGTGAATTCTATTCCACAGTTCATGGTTTATATAGTGTTGAAAAAATAAACATTTCTGCCTTCAGTTCCAAAACATAAATGAAGGTAACCTTCCATGAAGCAAATTCCACTTTTTTGTAGTACATCAGCTATTCTATGCCTACCAGGAACAATACTTCTGCAGTCTGCATAAACAGTAATGACAAACTGTCATGAACTACACATGTTGTAAGGTAACCTGACATATGCCATGACATGCTTCTCAAACTATGATAACCTCTTTGTAATGCAGTTGCCTTAACATTTGTATTTCCTAACACATTTACAAATATGTCTGCATGTTAGACAAACAAACAGGCAATTATATTGTTTCATATATTTTATCTTGTGTACAGTATTCAGGAATAACTAACAAGACAAAACTGACTATTTTAATGCATGGCCAGAATGCTGTGTTTTGTGTCATGGCTTGTTCAGAGTCAAAAGACAAACATAATATTTTCAAAGATGAGGAGAATGTACCCATTACTGTAAAATGTGGATCATTCATCCCAGATGGCTGTATGCTCCTACCCATGTAACATTAGCATAATATTAAAACTTACACAGTATAAATTTACAATGCCTCTGCAATTATGGTGAAACTTTCTGTATTTTTCATTTTATATTCTGTATATATAAGAAGCTAAAGCAACATTTCAAAAGGCAATGTTCGGTCGATACAGTCAAAAGAATGTTAGAATGCTTTCAACATAATAATGAAATTAGGTGTAGTAAAGAATATATTTCAGGATGACAAAAATATAGCTTTTAAAATGGTCACAGGAAGATGATTCAGTATTGGTGTTTTAGCAATTCATTTTTGAGGTTGGGATATGAGAGATGGTCCTAAACTGAAATAAAAATGAGATCTAGAATGCTGTAACAATTCTAGTAATGATCCGCTTATTGTTTGCAAGACCAGTGATAGATGATGCAGTGGAAATATCAAGAATTTTGGACCTTAAGTATAAAGTAATCACCTGCAAATACGTGTATTTATCAATGTGGGCAATACCCACCATTCAGTAATATGAAGACTGTGTGAATAGATAATAAGAATATTGTACTCTGAAAGTGCATGGAAAAACATTGGTACTTTGTAGTGAAAGACAGCAGTGCCCCCTAGCATGTGCATGCATAATAACTTGGCCTTCTGTACTAAACATAGCTTGAAATACTTTAGCATTATGAAGAAATCATCTACATGTCATTGACTAAGCATGATTTGGTGAAAGAACTAAAATATTCTTCCTAGTGATATTTCGCTATGCTGGAGTAAGTAGCTTAATAAGTTTATCGTTCATTTTCAACTGATGAGGAACATGTGTTTATTTTTTGTATATGAAGATCTGATGAGAGCAGAGAGCTAAAACATTCTTTCATGTATCTAAAACTAATAATGAAAGAAACCAAGATGGCAACACAGTTATGCACTGTCAAAGAATTGAACTTCGGAAATATTTGTTGGGGAGACAGAAAAGCTTTTACTGTGCTTTGCTAGTGTTGGTAAATAGTTTGCTAGCCTTAAAACTTCTAAACTTTATTTAACTTTTCTTGAGAGATACTTTAAATCATGAAAGTGGATGCCTCTGTTTTAAATGGTCCTAAAGTGTCCATATAATTAACATTTTTTTAATTCATCTCACTACCAAAGAGATTTAGAAACGTGTGTTGCTATCTGATGATTTTGAAGTTTTTCCAGCTTGTATCACTTACTTTTAATGTAGTATTCAGCTCTTTAAACAGCCATGGGGTTAGAAAGCCCTGAACTATTTGTACTTACCGATCAAATGTTATCATGATCAAAAGTGCAAGTGTTTAGTAGTGAGTCACTGCACAGCAGTTTCAAAGTCAGTGCTAGTTAAAATGCCACTTAGCAGAAATCCTAGTTTCCTGCAATAGGAAATACATAATTAGTTGTAGTTGATAACCTGACCTTTGTTGTATTGAATGAACTTCTATGTCATTTTATAGGTTCACAAAATAAAAGCTGGTATTGCAGAAGAGAATGGAGGAATCTGCTATGTTGTTTTATTTCTTTTGTTTTTCTGTAACTATATCTTTATAATAGTATTTCTGCTTGGAGTTCTTGTCTTGATAGTTACCTGTGCAGCAGCCATTTCAGTGTAAGTGGATATTTAATCATGTCATGAGAGTAAAACCCACTTGTGGATTTATCTTCCATTTTCAAAATAGTCAACCATGCAACTCTCATCATGTTTTTTCTCTTTTAAAAATGCAAATGTGCGTTTGTTAACAGGAGTAATCAACCCAAAAAAGATATGCAACATTCAGAACTGATCTGGTTCAGGCTACTGAGATTTTAAAAAAGGCAAACAGAAACAACTACATGAAAGAGAAACCATATATTATAAACACTGACTATCTGTTCAACATTGGTACATGTAACTTGTGCATGTCTATGATTATTATATGTGGACTGTGGATGACATAGTACAATTGTAAGTTTCTATGAGAAATTCCCTTGCTCTCCCCATTTGCGTCGAATGCTTAACAATGCAACGAGGCAGTCCGTAGGCCAGATTCGTAAACCACATGATTACATGGCAAAAGACTTATTGTAGCATAAATAAGAAGAAAGATGAACAGAGATATGCAGCCCGGGCTGATGTAAAAATAACACTGCTATCACCAGTGCTACAAAGAGATAATGCGGATGATTCTGATATGCGGCCTTTAAAGAAAAGAACTGCAGCGCAGTTTTTTTCCTTCAAGTGCTCTTGGATTTGTGTTTTAGTACTGCTCTGCACTTGGTCCATATTCTTTTTGGTTCGTGAACTTTAAAGACTGAGGGTCTATGAGGAAGATGAGGAGAAGTGCATTCTCCTACTCGTTTTACCTGTATAAATCTTAATTCCTCTAGTACTACCAGTAGTATTATGTCACAACAGATCAATATGCAAATATATTTTGATAAGCAATGTTTTATTTACTCTGGAAGTAGGATGTGTTTTAAATCCAAATTTTATTTCAAGTATGATACCTCAAAGTGATATGTCACACCATGTATTATATGTAGGGAAACAAGTGCTAGGTTGTAGAAATAAATGCATCTACATATATAGATATATATATATCCCTATGAGATCGCCAAAGTTTCAAAACTACGGTGACCATATGGCTGAGACCATATCACTGAAGTTTTGAAACTGTAACAAAAATAAAGCACAAAAAGGTAAAACAAAACAACTTACCAGTACAAGCCCTCCTGCACCCCCACACCCTCTGCTACGTAAATATACCAACTTCAAGATCGCACTACAGTGAGGAAACTGGCAAATCCCGGGTTCCATACTATACAGCAATCCCAATATTAAGTGTTTGGAGAGTCAGCAATGAATGGATAACAAAAATGGGTTTTCCTTAATGCAGCTGTGTATCCAGGCTTTTATAATGTGATTCATTTCAAACGCCTGTCAAAGAATAGGAATTACGATGGTGATGGCATAGTGCATTTTAAATATATTAATGAAAATGTGTTGAAAAACTAGGGAATTCTGCAAATCTTCATTGAGCTGTACCAATTTATTATAGATAGGATATTTTTTTACTCTTAAAATAGAAAAATCTCTGAAATAACTTCTTTGCTATAAAGAAAACAAAAGTTATCAGCATGCATTGACTACAGAAAGGAAAGGTATCTTTGCATGTCATAAGTGCATTGCTTGGAAATATACAACACATACAGCAGTGCTTCCTTCACCCTGCTATCAACAAATACTGTCTTTTAATCTCTATGGGGATTGTAATTCAGATGCTGTAATTTATTTGGGCACTTACAGATCTTGTACAGCATTTTATAAGGCAAGAGTAAAAGGCATGTAAAAGATCATGTCCCACTACATTACTCAGACATCAGACAAAAAGCTGGAGCCACTACTCTTACTAAGCATGTTATAGATATAAACTCTGACCATAAATGGTATGTCTCTATAACAGAAATGTGAAAAAGAATATTAGAGTTGGTGTTGTCCTGTGTATACTGAAGTTTGTAAATACTAATGGATTGCATTATTCAGAATTAAGAAACCTCTAGATTTGAATAGTTGTATTTGTCTAAAAAATAAAATGAAATGCATATGAATGCATTTTATGTTCAGTGATAAGTGCTATGTAGTTGATCAGCATGTTATAACATATTATTTAGCTTCTTAAGTGCTGCTTTTATATTTAATTGGCATGTGACTGTTATATTTTATTGATCATCCATTGTGCCTCTGAGCTGTTTTAAGCACATGATGAAACATTGAAATCTACAGTTAAAGCTTGTGCATTACATTGATTTTAAATAAACTGTCCCACCACGATTTTCTTTGCTAATATTTTTTGTAGCTTTGTACTTTGCTTGCTCTTATTAGCTCAGATTTATTTGAACCACTTTCTTTAGCAGTAATGCTGGTATCTGCAGAAAAACGAGTGTGATACCTGAAACTTTTACAGCCATGAGTAGTAAGATGGTAGGTTGTAACTTTGAGGAAAGTGAGCTTATATTACCTCTTTATAGATTCCTGATCAGGTCAAAGATGGACTACTTTGTGCAGGTTTAATGCCTGTGTATGGCGGCAGAGCTCACACTGATCAAAAGGGTACAGGAAAAACTTACTAGGGTAATGAAGGGACGTAGGAGCAAAAGGGGGGAGGGGTCTTTTGGAATCTGAGGATAGATGATTAAAGAAAAAATCTACTATAAGTTAAAAAGGCATACAGGAAGCAGTGTGATGGGATTGAAAAGGGGACAGTATGCAACTGCAAGACCTATGGTATATAGCTCAGGATACACATTGTGAGGTAGCTTTTTCACAGAAAGGGTAGTAAAAAAATCAAAAAGGTTGCCCAAGGGAATTCTGAGTTGAAAGTCCACAGAAGTCCTCAAGAATATCTTGGGCAGGTGGTAGACTAGAAGAAAAATATATGTGATGGGAGTTGGAAAAATGCTAATGGTACAACTAGGTCAGATGTAACACACAAGTAGTTTTTTATGCTGACAGAAATAATGTTATGTTATATGTTATGTTATGTTATGTTATGTCATGTTATGTCATGTTATGTTATGTTATGTTATCTTATGTTATGTTATGCCCTTTTATTCTTAAAATATCTATTTACTTGTGTTTACTGAAATAGTCTGGCTGGGCAGTGCTCGTTTTCAACAGAGGGCTGGGAAGAAAATACCCACACATATAATCATGGTACAGTAGTATGAATACATCATTTGCAAATCAAGATTCACACAGAAGACAAAAAAATAAAATAAAATAAAAAAATAAAAAACAAGGTAAATGCAGTTCACTTATATGCTTGTAATAAAATAAATAAACAGCACGATTTTACATAGATACACAGATTCATAAGATGGCTGATAACTAATCCAGAGCAGTTGCACATTCATGGTGACATACACAAGTGAAGCAGAAGAGATGCCTATATTAATCAATGGAAATCTTGCTCATTTTCTGCATAACACGTGCAGCTGAAGGTTACTACTATTAAATACGGTATCATCATTCATTTTCCTGTTGCGTATTGTGCTAGAATGTTGCTTTCATGGTTGTATTTTGTTAATTGCTTCTAATTACTGTTTGTCATCTAGTCATAACTCTCTGCACAATGGTGTCAAATTATGCTGTGTTTGCATTGTATCTTTTCACGTAAATGTGATCACACACCTGAACTTCCTTGCACTGTGCTCTAAGCTTAGGTCATGGATGAAATGAATTCATACTCATCTAACAACATAAACAAAACATATTACTTCAAGGACAAAAAAACACCTTGTTTAAATTATGGGTGCCAAAAAAGGAAGCTATGAAATTTACTTATTTTATTTTTAAAACATTTTTAAATGGGTGCATGTGCTACTCAGAAGATCCTTATCAGCCGCAACCCCAGCATGTTCATAAAGTTAAATAATGACCTGATAAGAAATAGTAATGATAATACATACATATGATTTGCAACATTTAGTTATTTTAAAGCATGTGATGCAATTCTAAATAGTAAGATTAATATGAAAGGTTACATTGATAAGAAGGGAAAAAACTGAGGTATTATGCAACAAATCAGAATGTAATGTCAGCAAACCCAATTAACTTGGGTGCATGATAAATGTATCCAGTAATCAGAGACAGACAGAGAAAGACATGGTGAGACAGACAGACAGACACAAACAGAAAAAGAAAGGAAAACAAATGAAGACTTGAGACACAGAAGGATTCTTTTTTCTTTTATAGCAGGGGTTGATTTTTTTAGACCACACATTTGTACTGTGTGGACTCTATGCAAAGTTCATATCCAGCTGTTTGAAGGCAGAAACCAGTTATAGTAATTGATAGTTTGACATTCTGTATACAGGATGTAAATAATAATAATAATCATATGATAATATAGGTATACAGCAACCAAGATTCTTACAAACAGGTAATGTGTTTGTATTTGTTTCTATGTAAGCTGTACAGTGTCACAAACAGTAAAATAGCCTAGACTGTAAGTCTGTCAATCATTACTATAACATTTTGGAAACTGTAGTGTTGGACAACAATTCAAGATCCCATGTGTGGATACTCCTGCACTCTGTCATCTTCCAATTAGACACTGCACAATTAAATACTACATGAAGATTAAATTTACAATTATTTATAGTGCAGGTAGATGTTCTTCTCCTGCAGGTAGCCCTCAGCCAGCCTGAATACCAGAGTCTTGGATTCCTGCGTCAGATGCTGTCCCTCCTTCCATGATGTCAGGTCATCAGGGGTATAAAACATGCAGCCGACGCCATTTTAATCAGTCTTTCTTGCCGGATGGTTCCTGAAGCAGAAGCAGTTCGCAAGTGCCGGTCAGCCGACTCCTGAAATTTTCGTTTTCGAGTTTCAGAACTGAAGTCTTCAAAAAAGCTAAGTACCCCATTGGGGATCCTTTTTCTTGCTCTTAAACCATGTAAGTAAAGGTTAACAATTGTCTTACCTGTGGAAAGCAAGTACCTCATAAAGAATTTAATTCATACTGCATTCCTTGCTTAGGCCCTGACCACGACATCCCTCACTGTCGGTTTTGTGCTTTATTCAACCCCTGAACTATTCGTCATCGTTCTATTTTTGCAGCAAATTATTTTGGTGCTCAGTTTAACTATCCAGAAATGTTGTTGGTAAGCCATCTGACTACTGATATTCCAAAAAAACGTAAAGATAAAGACAGAGACAGACCACCTAGGTCCAAAACTGCCAACGACGCTTCCGATAAGCTAGTCACCAGTTCGCCAGTACTCAGTGAGGTGCTTTCGCAGCCCCTGATACCCACTACTTCAGATTCGCAGGCCACTGCTGAGACCGATTCAGAGTCCGGTATGCCGCAAGATGCTTCTTCAACTATGAAATCTACAGATGTCTCTACCTTGGATGGGTCCAGAGCTGCTGTGCAGGCACCGGCTTCTGAGCATGTATTTAGGCCTACAGACTTGCATTTCAAACCGACGCCATCTTCTTCTTCAAGGCCTAAAACTCGACCCACGCCTAGAAAACTGATGTCCAAACCACATGATCAGGCCCATATGCCTAAAAAACAAATGATAAGAATGGCTGAAGACCTTATTACTTTAATTAGAGGAAGCCAGCCTTCCCCCTCTAAGAGACCTAGAACTGATTTTCCTTCTGATTCTTCTGATCAGGATTCTGAAATTTCTGTTTCTTCTGATTACCAGGATTTGCCCTTATCTATCTATGAGGATTCTGATGCAGAGGATTCCATTCCCTCTGCTTCCCCTCCAGAAGATTTTTCTTTTGGTGAAACCTTGCACTCTCTTAAGGAGCATTTCCACTGGGAAATCCAGGATTACTCTGATTCCCAAAAAAGCTTAGGAAATTCTTACTCCTCCCTTAACACAGGCCTTTAGCTATCCCTCCTGTTCTGGACATTGTAGATGATGTCTTCTTGGAATCCAGCCTGACCACAGACACTTTACCTTCAGCTCCCAGAAAACCTGACAGGTATTACAGAGTACCTGACTCGCAAATGTTCCTCTTCAAGAATCCTACTGCAGACCCAGAGACCATTTCCCAAGGACCTAAAGGAATTAAGGCTACTACTGCCAAAGACCCTACCCCCTCTGATAGAGATTTTAGAGCCTTGGACAGATGGGGGTAAGAAGGTATACACTTCTGCTACTTTGGCTATTAGGGCCTTAAACTGCCAGTTTCATATGTTAAAGTATCAGCAGCATATTATGGGACTTCTTAAACAAAAAATGATGTTGATTTCTGACTGTGCTGAACATAAAGAATTACAGGATTTAATGCATTCTGCTAAACAAGTTGGTAAACATACTTTGCAATGTGGGTTTGACTCTCTAGAAACATCTTGGAGGGCTGCTGTCACTGGGTCTGTACTTAGAAGGCATGCTTTACTTAAGGAGCAAAATTTTCCAGATCATGTTAAAGCTAAATTAATGGATGCTCCCTTAAACCAAGACTGCCTGTTTCGCAACAAAGCATAAGAAGTCCTCAAGAGACATTGAGGAGAGCTCTGATTATGTAGCCCAGGCAGGTATAGGCCCTTCTCCAGTATGGAGAACATCGATGTCTGTGCAGTGACAGAAACCTGGTTCAAGGTATCCATATCAATCAAAGACACACACACCAAGACTGGTGGCAACGCAACGATGCATGGAGACCATCCAGTGTTACAGCCACCTCTCACAAACAGGAACCTCACATGGCCTTCTAGAAAAAAGAGGGATAAATGTATCACCAAACACCATCATACTAGGACTTCTAATTACCCTAATATAGACTGGGAATCATCATCAACATGGGAGCACAATGTTCAACACCGAAGTATACCCTCACCACTGGGTGAGATCAATCACAACAAATATCGCTGCTGGGTCCTCTCCCCACCCCACTGAAATAAAAAGACCACAGTAAAGACTCACAAGCAGCTGAATCACTTACAAATGCCTCTCACCAGCACCTGCAGACTGTGCATGGATAAGCAATCCCAAACAAAACAAAGACACCCCATAAAAAACTCAACACAAAAGGAGGAAGCTACTAAAGAGAAGGAGCAAAATTAAAAAAAGTAAAGACACCCTTCATCATAAGTAAAAAATAAGTAGAAAACTAAAAATCATCAAAGCAAAATTTTTGAGAAAAAAATAGCTAAAAAATCAAAAAAGAACATCATAAGGCCTTTCTTCTTTATAGAAAGAAACCTGGAAGGGGGAATATATATGCTCAGAACTAGTTCAAAATGATGTGAGATTATTACTGATCCTACACACATTGCCATACTACTGGACAGGTTTCAGGTTCACTCCCCCCCCCCCAAAAGGATATCAAAAAAAAATCAAAATGTTAACCCTTAATACATCACAAGATGGAGTTGCAACAAACCTGATGACTGACAGAACCCACAGGGTCAGTTGCTGCTGCCATGTCAGACTCAAAGCCTGTCACAAGTGGTGTACCACAGGGCTCAGTCCTGGGCCTCTTGTTTAGCAAACACAGGGAGTTATGCAGGACAGTTTGCAGATGACTTACAACTGGGGGTGCCCATAGAGAAAACACATCTGACACAGATATCCTTCAGAAGGGTCTCGTGGCAGAGAGCCCTGGCCTTTGTTCAAGATAAATCTTGACCAATGGATGGGAGAGAGATAGATATACCATTACCTCCTCAGTGTGCCACTGCTCAACAGAGGCACAGCAAAATAATGGGTATAATTCCCCATACTAAAGTATTAAAAGATGGAGGAAAAAGCTAAAGCTATGCAAACGGTTAAAGATTTCCTTCAAGTACAGCCTCCCAGATTTAGTAGGCATTGGCCTTCTAAGAATTGGTCCTTTCCAGTCTCTTCCAGGCCTTCTCAGTCCAAACCCAGGAACAGCAGACCACCTAAGCTACAGTCTCAAGGCACACACAGGACTAAGCAGTGGGGGGCTTCCACTTCCAAAGCTGGAAGTAGTAAGACACCCCCCTATGGAAAAATGTCACAATGACTTAACTTTAAACCTTCCAAGCTCTGCTTAACTGCCTGCTTCCTTAGGGGGAAAGATTGCCCTGCATGCAAAAAAACTGGGAACTCATTACTCAGGACAAATGGGTTTTACATATAGTCTTCCAAGGATACAGATTCCACTTCCACTCCTTACCAACCCCAAATGGTTGGCCAGACACCCCCAAATGAGTGGGCAGAGGCTCAACAGCAGGTTCTCTCTCTTATAAGTATCAGGGCTATTCAGCCTGTCCCAGCAGAAGAAAGGGGACAAAGTTTTTACTCAAGACCCTTCCTGGTACCCAGAAAAGACAGTTTTTGGCATCCTATCCTGGACCTCTCTATTCTAAACACCTTTTTGGTAATCCCAAAATTCAAAATGCTAACACGTTAACAGTTGCTTCCTATGCTAGGCAAAGATGCCTGGTTGGCATCCTTAGACTTAAAGGAAGCTTACCTGCACATTCCAATAAGGGAATCTTGCAGGAAATATCTACACTTCAGAGCAGGCTCCATGCACTATCAGTTCTCTGCACTTCCCTTTGGCTTATCTACTGCGCCCAGGGTATTCACAAAGTGTCTAGCTCCAGTCATTGCATTTTGCAGGCAGAGAAACATTCAAATATACCCATACCTGGATGATTGTCTAATTCAAGCAGAAAGCCAGGACTTGCTATTAAAACATCTGGCATTTGTAAAGAAACTGCTAACCTCACTGGGGTACACCATAAATGAAAATAAATCTCATCTAGTACACTGCCAACAAATTGTATTCCTTGGAGCAAGCTTGAACACAACTTCCCAGATGGCTTACCTCCTGCCAGAGAAACAAGTGTATTTGACAGCTTACTTCAGACTACTGGCCACAAAGACCCAGCTTTCTGCAAGGAAAGTCCTGCAAGCCCTGGGGTTGACAGCCTCTTGCATTCTACTAATTCCATATGCAAGACTGCATATGAGGAAACTACAATGGTATCTAAAAAGCCTATGGTGTCATTCTCAGGAGATGGAGACAATGATTCCTATCATTCCTTGTATAAAGACAGGGTTCCTTTTGTGGGCAGAGGCCTGCCACCTAAACAAGGGGCTCCCTTTCAAACTACCCCCTGCCGCCCAAACCCTGACTACAAACACATCAGACTATGCATGGGGGCTCACTTGGCAGGGTGGTGCATTCAGGGCAAATGGAATACGAGTCAGATGCACCTGCATATCAACCAAAAAGAAATGTTAGGTGTACAGAATTCCCTGACAGCCTTCAAAGACCATATCCTTCCAGGACAATTATTGGTAAAGACAGACTACACCAAGTTATGTGGTACATAAACAAGCAGGGGGGAACCCACTCTTATGCCCTCTGCAGACTAGCCATGGCTCTGTGGAACACAGCCTTGAGCTACCAAGTGCACCTACAAGCTCAATTCCTGCTAGGCAAGCTAAATTCACTGGCAGATGACCTAAGCAGAAATCCCATGGACCCACACAAATGGAAACTGGAACCAAAAATATTCAACCTCTTGAGGAAAAAATGAGGAACTCCAGAGATAGACCTGTTTGCCTCTCCTCAGAACTACAAATTAAACAAATTCAGCACAAGGACTCCCCACAGTCAAGCTTGGAAAGTGGATGCCCTGTTCTTTACCTGGAAAAGCCTCTCAGGTTATGCCTTTCCCCCTTTGCCTCTCCTCTCAAAGATTCTGCTAAAGATCAAGCAGGACTAACCAAGGACAATACTGATTGTGCCAGACTGGCCTCGCCTGCACTGGTACCCTCTCTTGCATAGTATGATACTGCTGGATCCATGGCACCTACCTCAGATACCTTCCCTGCTGTCCCGGCAGGCTGGCTGGATTCTGCACCCTCAGCTTCAAACCCTTTCAATCTAGCCCCTGCCACCCAAACCCTGACTACAAACACATCAGACTATGCATGGGGGCTCACTTGGCAGGGTGGTGCATTCAGGGCAAATGGAACCCGAGTCAGATGCACCTGCATATCAACCAAAAAGAAATGTTAGGTGTACAGAATTCCCTGACAGCCTTCAAAGACCATATCCTTCCAGGACAATTATTGATAAAGACAGACTACACCAAGTTATGTGATACATAAACAAGCAGGGGGGAACCCACTCTTACACCCTCTGCAGACTAGCCATGGCTCTGTGGAACACAGCCTTGAGCTACCAAGAGCACCTACAAGCTAAATTCCTGCTAAGCAAGCTAAATTCACTGGCAGATGACCTAAGCAGAAATCCCATGGACCCACACAAATGGAAAATGGAACCAAAAATATTCAACCTCTTGAGGAAAAAATGAGGAACTCCAGAGATAGACCTGTTTGCCTCTCCTCAGAACTACAAATTAAACAAATTCTGCACAAGGACTCCCCACAGTCAAGCTTGCAAAGTGGATGCCCTGTTCTTTACCTGGGAAAGCCTCTCAGGTTATGCCTTTCCCCCTCTGCCTCTCCTCTCGAAGGTTCTGCTAAAGATCAAGCAGGACAAACCAAGGACAATACTGATTGCACCAGACTGGTCACACCAGCACTGGTACCCTCTCTTGCGCAGTATGATACTGCTGGATCCATGGCACCTACCTCAGATACCTTCCCTGCTGTCCTAGCAGGCTGGCCAGATTCTGCACCCCCAGCTTCAAACCCTGAACCTTGCAGCCTGGCTAATTCCTTGAGCTCTCCAATAGCATCCCTCAGTAAACAGGCACTAGATGTCATTCTGGAAGCAGGGAAACCTAGTACTAGAAAATCCTATGCTGAAAAGTGGAAAAGATACTGTTCCTGGAGCCAGACTCAGGGGATGGGCACTATGGTGCCCAGCTGGCTTCATATCCTTCAGTATTTAACAGAAATGCTCCACAAGGGCCTGTCCTTCTCATCTATCAAAATTCATGCCTCTGCCATTTCAGCACATTATAATACTGAACCACCCCTCTTCTCTCACCCACTGTTAAAGCAATTCCTCAGAGGGGCAAAAAATTTAAGACCCCCCCCATGTGAGCCCCTTCTCCAGCCTGGGATCTTAACTTTGAATTGGAAAAGCTTACTCTCCCTCCTTTTGAACCAGCTGCAACTGCAGAATTGAAATTCCTTTCTTGGAAAACAGCCTTCCTTCTGGCCATCACTTCAGCTAGAAGAGTGTCTGAATTACTGGCCCTCATGGCAGTGGAGCCCTTCATCATCTTCCATGTGGACAGGGTGTCACTCAGGACCAATCCTTCCTTTATGCCCAAGGTGGTGTCTAGTGTGGCCCTAAATCAGTCCATTCATTTGCCTACTTTGTTCTCCGAATCCACGAAACAAAGGAGAGAATACTGCACTCTTCGTACGTGCACAGACAACTTAGATTTTATTTGGACAGGACTAAGCCTCTCAGAAAATCTGAACAGCTGCTAGTTGGCTTTCCTGCAGGGGCAGAGGGAAAGGCCATTTCAAAGCAAACCATCTCTAATTGGATAGCCCATTACATTCATTTCTGGTATAAGCACCATGAAAAATTTACCCCACAGGGGATTAGATCACATTCCACCAGGGCTGCATCTACCTCTACAGCCTTTCTCAGAGGAGCTCCTACCAGGAACATCCTAGAAGCTGCTACCTGGAGCTCTGTACATTCCTTCACCAAGCATTACCACATGCCTATTTTTTCGAAATCCAGAGCTGGTTTTGCCACTGCAGTCTTGCAGGACTTAATAGCTAGCCCTAATGCTCTCTAACTTCCTCCTCCCTTCCTTAGCTTTGGGAATCAACCTAAATGTGATGACTGCAACAGTGAAACATGAAGAATATAGCACAGTTGTGTACACTTGCCATAAATGTAGATGTTCGAGTGTATTCACTGTTGCAGTCCTGGTTACCCTCCCATCAGCCCCCTGACTTTTCCTGGCTCTACCTTTCCTTCTTGATTGGTGTATTTGAGCTTTCTGGTGTATTTTCTTTTTGCTGGAGGTGTAACATAACCTATAATTGCTTCCCATTATGGGGGCACCTGACATCTAGGGCAAGAAAAACTGATTAAAATGGTGTCGGCTACATGTTTTATACCCCTGACGACCTGACGTCATGGAAGGAGGGACAGCATCCGATACAGGAATCCAAGACTCTGGTATTCAGGCCGGCTGAGGGCTACCTGCAGGCAGATAACCCAAATGTAATGACTGCAACAGTGAATACACTCAAACATCTATATTTATGCTAAGTGTACACAACTGAACTTTTAATGTCCATTGAATAATGAGTGCACCCACTAAGAAATGCAGTCTGCACTTGGAATACACACAATTTTCATATACTGATTCTGTGATGGCATTAAAACTAACATGCAACATGTTTGTCGTAGTTTTTTTAAATCACTTCAGTAAAAAAAAAAATCAATGCATTCTGATTTATGTTGCTTTTCCTAGCACTATAATGAAAGCAACCACATTCTGAGAGCAGTGCATTTTTGTTTAATTACATTTCCTCACAGCATTCAGTGTGGCAAATTTTACTTTTCAGTCCAAATTTTTAGAACCATGTTTTTATCCATATTACTTTCATCTTCATATATTTACTATTATTTGTTTTATTTTGTCATACCTGTAAGGTTCCCTTGTAGTCTGAAGCAGTACCTTTTGGTTTGAAAAAGTAGAACTAAACTAGAAGAGGAAGGGGAAACCATTTGTTTGAAGGATGAATATTCAACCGTGGGCCTTAATTGCTTGAAGTACTGCTTACACATAGCTTTTCAATACGTGATTATTTAACCCCAAAACATCTAAAACCTCAGATTACTGCTCAAAACACAGTTCCAAAGTAACAAAACACAACATTATTTATTTATTTTTTTTTGGAGAGGGTCTTGTGGAGACAAGCCCCCATATATATATATATATATATATATATATATATATATGTATACACACACACACACACACACAAACACATGTTTATAGTCTTCATTATGAAATTCCTTAAAACTCTTACACTCAAGGTCCATGGAATGTATGCAAATGACCCCTTATGGACATCAGTCTTTTAGCTAAATGGCTTCTGAATGCCATTAACATTTTACTTTTCAAGTATTTATGGGTACATCCAAATCTATAAAGCTAAACCCCATGCTTTAACCTTTTTTATCACCTCTTCAATTTAGTATAAGTGGATTGTTTGGCAACACTTTAGAAACACAAAGCTTAAAATCAAGTCTGATGTCAATATACATAAGGGTGCCTGCAAAAGATCACAAACAATATCCAAACCAAAGGGTATAAAAGCCATGCAGACAAACCATTCAGTAAAAAAACTGCAAGAAAGACTCAGCCAAGCTAGAGTTTTCACTGTGTAATACCTTAAATTTGTATAGTCCCATGGGACATATGCAAATGACTCCTTAAGGGCATATGGTTTGTGGGCAATTCTAAGACACAGCACAATCACACAAGGGGCAAAATAGCTCTGCATGCAGTATTTGCCAAGGAGTGTATAATGATATGAAATTGAGGAACTCCATGTAAATGAGCCACACACTGTATGCAAATGATGACATTCAAAATGGCATATATATGGCATCCCAGGACTGCAGTGAAAAGATAAAGCAACATACAGCCTGTTTTTCTGAGAACATGGGAGCCATAGATTGTTCACATATTGCTATCAAGACCCCAGCTTGTCCAGAAGGACTGCAAAACATTATTAGGAAGGATTTACACTCCCTGAACTGCTAGATGATCTGTAACATCCAGGGCATTATTTGTAATGTATCTAAGCACCACATGAGCAGCTCTCATGTGACACAAATTTCACATATGTTCTACCTATACCAAAGACTCTGGCAAGTTGACTTCACACAGAGTCATTTGGCTGATAGGTACACACACACACATGCTAAATAGACAAGTCTATCCACGTATGTTCTGTGTAAACAGAGTGCAGGCCACATATGATATGTTGTTTGTTCTGTGTTGCAGGTGATACCAGATATACCCTAGAACTCTGCTTGATGAGACCCATCTACAATCCGCAGACCATGCAGGAAACTGACTACAGGTCAATTGATGGTGGTTGGAGGTTGGCATAGTTAAGGTGTTTACATACAGACACAAGGTGCAGGGTTTGATTCTCAGATGGGGTAATTGGATAGGCTTAAAATGGCCCACAAGGGCAGTTAGCCTAGTACAAACCTATGAACAGTGTAGCATATGTAAAAATATGAAATATAGTAGTGCACATGTTCAGCCTACTGAAAGGATAGTTCTATTACCTGAATATTTCAGGAAGAGCACTGCAAAATAGTCCAGAAATCTGAAGCAAAATTCTGTTGTACATGTTATGATGCACAGTATGCGAAGGTATAAACAGATGGAATTGTAGGTGTACAAGCTACAGAAATGAGGGTGAATAATCAGTGGGAGTTATACATATCAAGATTACCACAGCAGAGGCAGGGACAAGTGCAATACAGTGCAGCATTGGCAAAGACGTAACATCTCATCAATAACTATGGGCCATGACACAGACAACACAGAGTAAAATGATGCATGTGTGATGACATACAAGCTAGACAGGGCAATGCCCGGAATGGTCATGCCTGAATCAGAAATCACTGTACCTACACAGGATGTCAATAATTTCAGAATGTTAATAATTACTTAGAGTCATATCTCTGAAACTGTGTTATTATAGTGTATGTGTCTGTATATTGTTTCCTACCAATTACCCTAATTTCAGTTCTGTATATAAATTAAAAAGCAGATAAACCGAATAAGCATTTTCAATAATCCAATGGTGTAATCAATCTAATCAGCAACAGCCTATCATGGTTAGGAGGTGTGTTGGACACAGTCATCAATTGGACAGGTTGAGTAGAACACAGTGATAAGTTAGTGTAGCACTCTGAGATGTGGAAAGGTCATGGGATTAGACAAAGTAGCCATGTACTTTTATGTGGTTGCCCCATCAGGCAAAGGCAGTTGAGGCACAGCTATGCCACTGTCTTGGGTTTTCAGTTAAACATATACCATAACAACTGCCTCAGTGTGACTGATATCCCCCACTGAGTTTTGGGCTCATGCTGAGGTACTTTACCAGGATGAACTCCTTCCTTAACTCTGTAAAAGTGCAGGTCTACAGAATTGTTACTGATATTTCCCTTTTTCATAGTTGTTTGATAATACATGAAATTGAAAAGGATAGTGTTGGCTCTTTATATAGCACTAATAAGTGCTGATTAGTGTAGCATATATGTTAATTAAGCTACTTTGTGCTATTGTCTATGAATCACTATCATAGTACATTGCTCCTCTAAAACATAATGTTAATAGTAATGCATATCACAGTCAGCATAACATGTATGACCAATATTCTCATGCATACTGCATGTACATGCCTGCAGTGCTGTGGTGCAGCACAGCATTCATTCTTAGTATCTCAGTGCAGCATTAGGGACATACAGCAGCACCTCAGGGAATCACTACATTGCCCGGCACGGTCTATAATACCTTGCATCCAGATGCATGGCACTACTGTTTTAATCCATGAGTGGACCTGAGTGAGAGACCATCACTACTGCCAGCACAGTGGAATGCAGAACTTCCAAGTGGTACATCAGCAAGCGCAGGATCTTCTTGTTCTTCATGCATAAGTACTTGTGGGGAGCACCTACAGGTGTGATTAAAGGCACAGTACTGAAGGTGGGTGTCTGGTATGAGTTCACCAGAATGGTGACTGATGCCAGTGACATTACGCAGAAAGCAGTGCTAGTTTTGTTACAGTGATCTGAGGTGGTGCCAGTCTGGCCTACTTCATCAGTGGAAAGCAGAGCTTTAAGGGGGAGCCTGAAATGTACTTAGTCTTGCATATTATCTTCTTGCAGCAGAAGAGTGACAGCTGGACATGTTCATCTTTGTTTGTTTGTTCGTTATTTTTCAGAA